>NW_027009274.1:5000-49372 GCF_036934945.1 Oncorhynchus masou masou | reverse complement strand
TCAATTGACTAAAATATTGCTCTAGTTGTAGTCATTTTGACTAAAATATTGGTCTAGTTGTAGTCATTTTGACTCAAATATTGGTCTAGTTGTAGTCATTTTGACTAAAACTTTGGTCTAGTGGTAGTCATTTTGACTAAAATATTGTTCTAGTTGTAGGCATTTTGACTAAAATATTGTTCTAGTTGTAGTCATATTGTTCTAGTTGTAGTCATTCTGACTGAAATATTGGTCTAGTTGTAGTCAATTGACTAAAATATTGGTCTAGTTGTAGTCATTTTGACTAAAATATTGTTCTAGTTGTAGTCATTTTGACTAAAATATTGGTCTATTTGTAGTCATTCTGACTAAAATATTGGTCTAGTTGTAGTCATTCTGACTAAAATATTGGTCTAGTTGTAGTCAATTGACTAAAATATTGGTCTAGTTGTAGTCATTTTGACTAAAATATTGGTCTAGTTGTAGTCATTCTGACTAAAATTTTGGTCTAGTGGTTGTCATTTTGACTAAAATATTGTTCTAGTTGTAGTCATTTTGACTAAAATATTGGTCTTGTAGTCATTTTGACTAAAATTTTGGTCTAGTGGTAGTCATTTTGACTAAAATATTGGTCTAGTTGTAGTGCATTTTGACTAAAATATTGGTCTAGTTGTAGTCATTTTGACTAAAATTTTGGTCTAGTGGTAGTCATTTTGACTAAAATATTGGTCTAGTTGTAGGCATTTTGACTAAAATATTGCTCTAGTTGTAGTCATTTTGACTAAAATATTGGTCTAGTTGTAGTCATTTTGACTAAAATATTGGTCTAGTTGTAGTCATTTTGACTCAAATATTGGTCTAGTTGTAGTCATTTTGACTAAAATTTTGGTCTAGTGGTAGTCATTTTGACTAAAATATTGTTCTAGTTGTAGGCATTTTGACTAAAATATTGTTCTAGTTGTAGTCATTTTGACTAAAATATTGTTCTAGTTGTAGTCATTCTGACTAAAATATTGGTCTAGTTGTAGTCAATTGACTAAAATATTGGTCTAGTTGTAGTCATTTTGACTAAAATATTGGTCTAGTTGTAGTCATTTTGACTAAAATATTGTTCTAGTTGTAGTCATTTTGACTAAAATATTGGTCTATTTGTAGTCATTCTGACTAAAATATTGGTCTAGTTGTAGTCATTCTGACTAAAATATTGGTCTAGTTGTAGTCAATTGACTAAAATATTGGTCTAGTTGTAGTCATTTTGACTAAAATATTGGTCTAGTTGTAGTCATTCTGACTAAAATTTTGGTCTAGTGGTTGTCATTTTGACTAAAATATTGTTCTAGTTGTAGTCATTTTGACTAAAATATTGGTCTTGTAGTCATTTTGACTAAAATTTTGGTCTAGTGGTAGTCATTTTGACTAAAATATTGGTCTATTTGTAGGCATTTTGACTAAAATATTGGTCTAGTTGTAGTCATTTTGACTAAAATTTTGGTCTAGTGGTAGTCATTTTGACTAAAATATTGGTCTAGTTGTAGGCATTTTGACTAAAATATTGCTCTAGTTGTAGTCATTTTGACTAAAATATTGGTCTAGTTGTAGTCATTTTGACTAAAATATTGGTCTAGTTGTAGTCATTTTGACTCAAATATTGGTCTAGTGGTAGTCATTTTGACTAAAATATTGTTCTAGTTGTAGGCATTTTGACTAAAATATTGTTCTAGTTGTAGTCATTTTGACTAAAATATTGTTCTAGTTGTAGTCATTCTGACTAAAATATTGGTCTAGTTGTAGTCAATTGACTAAAATATTGCTCTAGTTGTAGTCATTTTGACTAAAATATTGGTCTAGTTGTAGTCATTTTGACTAAAATATTGGTCTAGTTGTAGTCATTTTGACTCAAATATTGGTCTAGTTGTAGTCATTCTGACTAAAATTTTGGTCTAGTGGTAGTCATTTTGACTAAAATATTGTTCTAGTTGTAGGCATTTTGACTAAAATATTGTTCTAGTTGTAGTCATTTTGACTAAAATATTGTTCTAGTTGTAGTCATTCTGACTAAAATATTGGTCTAGTTGTAGTCAATTGACTAAAATATTGCTCTAGTTGTAGTCATTTTGACTAAAATATTGGTCTAGTTGTAGTCATTTTGACTAAAATATTGGTCTAGTTGTAGTCATTTTGACTCAAATATTGGTCTAGTTGTAGTCATTTTGACTAAAATTTTGGTCTAGTGGTAGTCATTTTGACTAAAATATTGTTCTAGTTGTAGGCATTTTGACTAAAATATTGTTCTAGTTGTAGTCATTTTGACTAAAATATTGTTCTAGTTGTAGTCATTCTGACTAAAATATTGGTCTAGTTGTAGTCAATTGACTAAAATATTGGTCTAGTTGTAGTCATTTTGACTAAAATATTGGTCTAGTTGTAGTCATTTTGACTAAAATATTGTTCTAGTTGTAGTCATTTTGACTAAAATATTGGTCTATTTGTAGTCATTCTGACTAAAATATTGGTCTAGTTGTAGTCATTCTGACTAAAATATTGGTCTAGTTGTAGTCAATTGACTAAAATATTGGTCTAGTTGTAGTCATTTTGACTAAAATATTGGTCTAGTTGTAGTCATTCTGACTAAAATTTTGGTCTAGTGGTTGTCATTTTGACTAAAATATTGTTCTAGTTGTAGTCATTTTGACTAAAATATTGGTCTTGTAGTCATTTTGACTAAAATTTTGGTCTAGTGGTAGTCATTTTGACTAAAATATTGGTCTATTTGTAGGCATTTTGACTAAAATATTGGTCTAGTTGTAGTCATTTTGACTAAAATTTTGTTCTAGTGGTAGTCATTTTGACTAAAATATTGGTCTAGTTGTAGGCATTTTGTCTAAAATATTGCTCTAGTTGTAGTCATTTTGACTAAAATATTGGTCTAGTTGTAGTCATTTTGACTAAAATATTGGTCTAGTTGTAGTCATTTTGACTCAAATATTGGTCTAGTGGTAGTCATTTTGACTAAAATATTGTTCTAGTTGTAGGCATTTTGACTAAAATATTGTTCTAGTTGTAGTCATTTTGACTAAAATATTGTTCTAGTTGTAGTCATTCTGACTAAAATATTGGTCTAGTTGTAGTCAATTGACTAAAATATTGTTCTAGTTGTAGTCATTTTGACTAAAATATTGGTCTATTTGTAGTCATTCTGACTAAAATATTGGTCTAGTTGTAGTCATTCTGACTAAAATATTGGTCTAGTTGTAGTCAATTGACTAAAATATTGGTCTAGTTGTAGTCATTTTGACTAAAATATTGGTCTAGTTGTAGTCATTCTGACTAAAATTTTGGTCTAGTGGTTGTCATTTTGACTAAAATATTGTTCTAGTTGTAGTCATTTTGACTAAAATATTGGTCTTGTAGTCATTTTGACTAAAATTTTGGTCTAGTGGTAGTCATTTTGACTAAAATATTGGTCTATTTGTAGGCATTTTGACTAAAATATTGGTCTAGTTGTAGTCATTTTGACTAAAATTTTGGTCTAGTGGTAGTCATTTTGACTAAAATATTGGTCTAGTTGTAGGCATTTTGACTAAAATATTGCTCTAGTTGTAGTCATTTTGACTAAAATATTGGTCTAGTTGTAGTCATTTTGACTAAAATATTGGTCTAGTTGTAGTCATTTTGACTCAAATATTGGTCTAGTGGTAGTCATTTTGACTAAAATATTGTTCTAGTTGTAGGCATTTTGACTAAAATATTGTTCTAGTTGTAGTCATTTTTGACTAAAATATTGTTCTAGTTGTAGTCATTCTGACTAAAATATTGGTCTAGTTGTAGTCAATTGACTAAAATATTGGTCTAGTTGTAGTCATTTTGACTAAAATATTGGTCTAGTTGTAGTCATTTTGACTAAAATATTGTTCTAGTTGTAGTCATTTTGACTAAAATATTGGTCTATTTGTGTCATTCTGACTAAAATATTGGTCTAGTTGTAGTCATTCTGACTAAAATATTGGTCTAGTTGTAGTCAATTGACTAAAATATTGGTCTAGTTGTAGTCATTTTGACTAAAATATTGGTCTAGTTAGTCATTCTGACTAAAATTTTGGTCTAGTGGTTGTCATTTTGACTAAAATATTGTTCTAGTTGTAGTCATTTTGACTAAAATATTGGTCTTGTAGTCATTTTGACTAAAATTTTGGTCTAGTGGTAGTCATTTTGACTAAAATATTGGTCTATTTGTAGGCATTTTGACTAAAATTTTGGTCTAGTGGTAGTCATTTTGACTAAAATATTGGTCTAGTTGTAGGCATTTTGACTAAAATATTGCTCTAGTTGTAGTCATTTTGACTAAAATATTGGTCTAGTTGTAGTCATTTTGACTAAAATATTGGTCTAGTTGTAGTCATTTTTTGACTCAAATATTGGTCTAGTGGTAGTCATTTTGACTAAAATATTGTTCTAGTTGTAGGCATTTTGACTAAAATATTGTTCTAGTTGTAGTCATTTTGACTAAAATATTGTTCTAGTTGTAGTCATTCTGACTAAAATATTGGTCTAGTTGTAGTCAATTGACTAAAATATTGTCTAGTTGTAGTCATTTTGACTAAAATATTGGTCTAGTTGTAGTCATTTTGACTAAAATATTGGTCTAGTTTGTAGTCATTCTGACTAAAATATTGTCTAGTTGTAGTCATTTTGACTAAAATATTGTTCTAGTTGTAGGCATTTTGACTAAAATATTGTTCTAGTCGTAGTCATTTTGACTCAAATATTGGTCTAGTTGTAGTCATTTTGACTAAAATTTTGGTCTAGTGGTAGTCATTTTGACTAAAATATTGTTCTAGTTGTAGTCATTTTGACTAAAATATTGGTCTAGTTGTAGTCATTTTTGACTAAAATATTGGTCTAGTTGTAGTCATTTTGACTACAATATTAGTCTAGTTTTAGTCATTCTGACTAAAATATTGATCTAGTGGTAGTCATTTTGACTAAAATATTGGTCTAGTTGTAGTCATTTTGACTAAAATATTGGTCTAGTTGTAGTCATTCTGACTAAAATATTAGTCTAGTTGTAGTCATTCTGACTAAAATATTGGTCTAGTTGTAGTCAATTGACTAAAATATTGGTCTAGTTGTAGTCATTTTGACTAAAATATTGGTCTAGTTGTAGTCATTCTGACTAAAATTTTTGGTCTAGTGGTTGTCATTTTGACTAAAATATTGGTCTAGTTGTAGTCATTTTGACTAAAATATTGTTCTAGTTGTAGGCATTTTGACTAAAATATTGTTCTAGTCGTAGTCATTTTGACTCAAATATTGGTCTAGTTGTAGTCATTTTGACTAAAATTTTGGTCTAGTGGTAGTCATTTGACTAAAATATTGTTCTAGTTGTAGTCATTTTGACTAAAATATTGTTCTAGTTGTAGTCATTTTGACTAAAATATTAGTCTATTTGTAGTCATTCTGACTAAAATATTGGTCTAGTTGTAGTCATTCTGACTAAAATATTGGTCTAGTTGTAGTCAATTGACTAAAATATTGGTCTAGTTGTAGTCATTTTGACTAAAATATTGGTCTAGTTGTAGTCATTCTGACTAAAATTTTGGTCTAGTGGTTGTCATTTTGACTAAAATATTGTTCTAGTTGTAGTCATTTTGACTAAAATATTGGTCTTGTAGTCATTTTGACTAAAATTTTTGGTCTAGTGGTAGTCATTTTTGACTAAAATATTGTTCTAGTTGTAGGCATTTTGACTAAAATATTGGTCTAGTTGTAGTCATTTTGACTAAAATTTTGGTCTAGTGGTAGTCATTTTGACTAAAATATTGGTCTAGTTGTAGGCATTTTGACTAAAATATTGCTCTAGTTGTAGTCATTTTGACTAAAATATTGGTCTAGTTGTAGTCATTTTGACTAAAATATTGGTCTAGTTGTAGTCATTTTGACTCAAATATTGGTCTAGTTGTAGTCATTTTGACTAAAATTTTGGTCTAGTGGTAGTCATTCTGACTAAAATATTGGTCTAGTTGTAGTCATTCTGACTAAAATATTGGTCTAGTTGTAGTCAATTGACTAAAATATTGGTCTAGTTGTAGTCATTTTGACTAAAATATTGGTCTAGTTGTAGTCATTCTGACTAAAATATTGGTCTAGTTGTAGTCATTTTGACTAAAATATTGGTCTAGTTTGTAGTCATTCTGACTAAAATATTGGTCTAGTTGTAGTCATTTTGACTAAAATATTGTTCTAGTTGTAGGCATTTTGACTAAAATATTGTTCTAGTCGTAGTCATTTTGACTCAAATATTGGTCTAGTTGTAGTCATTTTGACTAAAATTTTGGTCTAGTGGTAGTCATTTTGACTAAAATATTGTTCTAGTTGTAGTCATTTTGACTAAAATATTGGTCTAGTTGTAGTCATTTTGACTAAAATATTGGTCTAGTTGTAGTCATTTTGACTACAATATTGGTCTAGTTTTAGTCATTCTGACTAAAATATTGATCTAGTGGTAGTCATTTTGACTAAAATATTGGTCTAGTTGTAGTCATTTTGACTAAAATATTGGTCTAGTTGTAGTCATTTTGACTCAAATATTGGTCTAGTTGTAGTCATTTTGACTAAAATTTTGGTCTAGTGGTAGTCATTTTGACTAAAATATTGTTCTAGTTGTAGGCATTTTGACTAAAATATTGTTCTAGTTGTAGTCATTTTGACTAAAATATTGTTCTAGTTGTAGTCATTCTGACTAAAATATTGGTCTAGTTGTAGTCAATTGACTAAAATATTGGTCTAGTTGTAGTCATTTTGACTAAAATATTGGTCTAGTTGTAGTCATTTTGACTAAAATATTAGTCTATTTAGTCATTCTGACTAAAATATTGGTCTAGTTGTAGTCATTCTGACTAAAATATTGGTCTAGTTGTAGTCAATTGACTAAAATATTGGTCTAGTTGTAGTCATTTTGACTAAAATATTGTCTAGTTGTAGTCATTCTGACTAAAATATTGGTCTAGTTGTAGTCATTTTGACTAAAATATTGGTCTAGTTTGTAGTCATTCTGACTAAAATATTGGTCTAGTTGTAGTCATTTTGACTAAAATATTGTTCTAGTTGTAGGCATTTTGACTAAAATATTGTTCTAGTCGTAGTCATTTTGACTAAAATATTGGTCTAGTTGTAGTCATTTTGACTAAAATTTTGGTCTAGTTGTAGTCATTTTGACTAAAATATTGGTCTAGTTGTAGTCATTTTGACTAAAATATTGGTCTAGTTGTAGTCATTTTGACTACAATATTGGTCTAGTTTTAGTCATTCTGACTAAAATATTGATCTAGTGGTAGTCATTTTGACTAAAATATTGGTCTAGTTGTAGTCATTTTGACTAAAATATTGGTCTAGTTGTAGTCATTCTGACTAAAATATTGGTCTAGTTAGTCATTCTGACTAAAATATTGGTCTAGTTGTAGTCAATTGACTAAAATATTGGTCTAGTTGTAGTCATTTTGACTAAAATATTGGTCTAGTTGTAGTCATTCTGACTAAAATTTTGGTCTAGTGGTTGTCATTTTGACTAAAATATTGTTCTAGTTGTGATCATTTTGACTAAAATATTGTTCTAGTTGTAGGCATTTTTGACTAAAATATTGTTCTAGTCGTAGTCATTTTGACTCAAATATTGGTCTAGTTGTAGTCATTTTGACTAAAATTTTGGTCTAGTGGTAGTCATTTTTGACTAAAATATTGTTCTAGTTGTAGTCATTTTGACTAAAATATTGTTCTAGTTGTAGTCATTTTGACTAAAATATTGGTATATTTGTAGTCATTCTGACTAAAATATTGGTCTAGTTGTAGTCATTCTGACTAAAATATTGGTCCTAGTTGTAGTCAATTGACTAAAATATTGGTCTAGTTGTAGTCATTTTGACTAAAATATTGGTCTAGTTGTAGTCATTCTGACTAAAATTTTTGGTCTAGTGGTTGTCATTTTGACTAAAATATTGTTCTAGTTGTAGTCATTTTGACTAAAATATTGGTCTTGTAGTCATTTTGACTAAAATTTTGGTCTAGTGGTAGTCATTTTGACTAAAATATTGGTCTAGTTGTAGGCATTTGACTAAAATATTGGTCTAGTTGTAGATCATTTTGACTAAAATTTTGGTCTAGTGGTAGTCATTTTGACTAAAATATTGGTCTAGTTGTAGGCATTTTTTGACTAAAATATTGCTCTAGTTGTAGTCATTTTGACTAAAATATTGGTCTAGTTGTAGTCATTTTGACTAAAATATTGGTCTAGTTGTAGTCATTTTGACTCAAATATTGGTCTAGTTGTAGTCATTTTGACTAAAACTTTGGTCTAGTGGTAGTCATTTTGACTAAAATATTGTTCTAGTTGTAGGCATTTTGACTAAAATATTGTTCTAGTTGTAGTCATTTTGACTAAAATATTGTTCTAGTTGTAGTCATTCTGACTAAAATATTGGTCTAGTTGTAGTCAATTGACTAAAATATTGGTCTAGTTGTAGTCATTTTTACTAAAATATTGGTCTATTTGTAGTCATTCTGACTAAAATATTGGTCTAGTTGTAGTCATTTTGACTAAAATATTGGTCTAGTTTGTAGTCATTCATTAAAATATTGGTCTAGTTGTAGTCATTTTGACTAAAATATTGTTCTAGTTGTAGGCATTTTGACTAAAATATTGTTCTAGTCGTTAGTCATTTTGACTCAAATATTGGTCTAGTTGTAGTCATTTTGACTAAAATGTTGGTCTAGTGGTAGTCATTTTGACTAAAATATTGTTCTAGTTGTAGTCATTTTTGACTAAAATATTGGTCTAGTTTGTAGTCATTCTGACTAAAATATTGAATCTAGTTGTAGTCATTTTGACTAAAATATTGTTCTAGTTGTAGGCATTTTGACTAAAATATTGTTCTAGTCGTAGTCATTTTGACTCCAAATATTGGTCTAGTTGTAGTCATTTTGACTAAAATGTTGGTCTAGTGGTAGTCATTTTGACTAAAATATTGTTCTAGTTGTAGTCATTTTGACTAAAATATTGGTCTAGTTGTAGTCATTTTGACTAAAATATTGGTCTAGTTGTAGTCATTTTGACTACAATATTGGTCTAGTTTTAGTCATTCTGACTAAAATATTGATCTAGTGGTAGTCATTTGACTAAAATATTGGTCTAGTTGTAGTCATTTTGACTAAAATATTGGTCTAGTTGTAGTCATTTTGACTCAAATATTGGTCTAGTTGTAGTCATTTTGACTAAAATTTTGGTCTAGTGGTAGTCATTTTGACTAAAATATTGTTCTAGTTGTAGGCATTTTGACTAAAATATTGTTCTAGTTGTAGTCATTTTGACTCAAATATTGGTCTAGTTATAGTCATTTTGACTAAAATTTTGGTCTAGTGGTAGTCATTTTGACTAGTTCCAGTTGTAGGCATTTTGACTAAAATATTGTTCAAGTTGTAGTCATTTTGACTAAAATATTGGTCTAGTAGTCATTTTGACTAAAATATTGGTCTAGTTGTAGTCATTTTGACTAAAATATAATGAAGTCTTAGTCACATTTTTGTCATTTGAATAATGTTTTAGTCTAGTTATTTGTCAAAATGACAAAAACAATGGGCCCTTTTAGTCAACTAAAAGCCCTTTCATTTAGTCTTCACATCACCTTATAAAGTAATTCACAGTGATTTAGATTGTGTAACAGACTACTGAGATGGTACTGTAGACTATTCTAGAAATAAGTTGTTTCATCTTTCAGGAATACATGATTAAAGATATTTTGATGTACAACCTCATCAGTGATTGTCATGAATTGTGAATTGACATTAAGGTATTGTTGTTTTATTTTACTGTTGAAATAGGGCTTCTGAATTTTCTGAATTTTGTTGTTCAAAAGAGATTAATTTTCCGACACCTTTATGTGTACTAATATCATTGGCTAATTCATTTGGAGCTAATTTACCACACGAGGAAGTGAAAACTCAAAATACATTTGCTAGATTGCTAACAGTAAATATAATACCCACTGTTAGTAGTCATTTATTAATCTAATAGTAAATTGTATGTCCTAAAAAATACTGCAGTTGTACAGTGCATTCGGAAAGTATTCAGACCCTTGACTTTTTCCACATTTTGTTACGTTACAGCTTTATTCTAAAAAACAATTGTTTTAATGTCCTCTCAATCTACGCACAACACCCCATAATGACAAAGCAGGTTTTTAGAGATTTAACCCAATTTATAAAAATAACAAACTGAAACACATTTACAGAAGTATTCAGACCCTTTACTCAGTACTTTGTTGAAGCACCTTTGGCAGAGATTATGGCCTCCAGTCTTCTTGAGTATGACGCTACAAGCTTGGCACATCTGTATTTGGGGAGATTCTCCCATTCTTCTCTGCAATATCCTCTCAAGTTCTGTCAGGTTGGATGGGAAGCGTCGCTGCACAGATATTTTCAGGTCGGGTTTTCGATCGGGTTCAAGGACAATTAGAGACTTGTCCCGAAGCCACTGGCTGTGTGTCATGGCTGTGTGCTTCGGGTCATTTCGCTGCCGTTGAAAAACATCCCCACAGCATGATGCTGCCACCATCATGCTTCACTGTTGGGATGGTGCCAGGTTTCCTCCAGACGTGACACTTGGCATTCAGGCCAAAGAGTTCAATCTTGGTTTCATCAGACCACAGAATCTTGTTTCTTATCCTCTGAGATTCTTTAGGTGCCTTTTGGCAAACTCCAAGCGGGCTGTCATGTGTCTTTACTGAGGAGTGGCTTCCGTCTGGCCACTCTACCATATAGGTCTGATTGGTGGAGTGCTGCAGAGATGGTTGTCCTTCTGCAAGGTTCTCACATCTCAACAGAGGAACTCTGGAGCTCTGTCAGAGTGACCATCGGGTACTTGGTCACCTCCCTGACCAAAGCCCTTCTCCCCCGACCGCTCAGTTTGGCCGGGCTGCCAGCTCCAGGAAGAGTCTGATGGTTCCAAATTTCTTCCATTTAAGAATGATGGAGGCCACTGTGTTCTTGGTGACCTTCAATACTGCAGACATTTTTTGGTATCCTTCCCCAGATATGTGCCTCGACACAATCCTGTCTCGTAGCTCTATGGACAATTCCTTCAACCTCATGGCTTGGTTTTTGCTCTGACATGCACTGTCAACTATGGGACCTTATATAGACAGGTGTGTGCCTTTCCAAATCATGTCCAATCAATTGAATTTACCACAGGTGGACTCCAATCAAGTTGTAGAAATATTATTAAACTCTTGAAACTCTAGGGGCGCTATATCATTTTTGGATAAAAAGACGTGCCCGTTTTCAGCGCAATATTTTGTCACAAAAAGATGCTCGACTATGCATATAATTGATAGCTTTGGAAAGAAAACACTCTGACGTTTCCAGAACTGCAAAGATATTCTCTGTGCGTGCCCTAGAACGTGAGCTACAGGCAAAACCAAGATGAAACGGCATCCAGGAAATCAGCAGGATTTTTGAGGCTCCGTTTTCCATTGTCTCCTTATATGGCTGTGAATGCGAGAGGAATGAGCCTGCCCTTTCTGTCGTTTCCCCAAGGTGTCTGCAGCATTGTGACGTATTTGTAGGCATATCATTGGAAGATTGACCATAAGAGACCACATTTACCAGGTGTCCGCCCGGTGTCCTGCGCCGAAATTGGTGCGCAAACCTCAGCTGCAAGTATTTTTCCATGGAATTCAGAGAAGAAAGCAGGCTTCCACGAACGATATATCAATGAAGAGATATGTGAAAAAACACCTTGAGGATTCATTCCAAACAACGTTTGCCATGTTTCGGTCGATATTATGGAGTTAATTCGGAAAAAGTTTGACGTTGTTGGTGACTGAATTTTCGGTTCGTTTCTGTAGCCAAATGTGATGTACAAAACGGAGCGATTTCTCCTACACAAAGATTCTTTCAGGAAAAACTGAACATTTGCTATGTAACTGAGAGTCTCCTCATTGAAAACATCCGGCTCTTCAAAGGTAAATGATTTTATTTATTTGGTTATCTGGTTTTTGTGAAAATGTTGCGTGTAAATGCTACTCAAAATGCCAAGCTAGCTTAGCATACTCTTACACAAATTAGTGAATTGCTATGGTTCAAAAGCATATTTTGAAAATCTGAGATGACAGTGTTGTTAGGAAAAGGCTAAGCTTGAGAGCAGGCGCATTATTTTCATTTTATTTGCGATTTTCAGAAATCGTTAACGTTACATTATGCTAATGAGCTTGAGGCTATAACTGTATACAGTTTTTTTCATAGCCAAACGTGAACAAAACGGAGTGATTTGTCCTACACAAATAATATTTTTTTGAGAAACTGAACATTTGCTATCTAACTGAGAGTCTCCTCATTGAAAACATCTGAAGTTCTTCAAAGGTAAATGATTTTATTTGAATGATTTTCTTGTTTTTGTGAAAATGTTGCTGGCTGAATTCTAGGCTTATAGCTATGTTAGCAATCAATACTCTTACACAAATGCTTGTTTAGCTATGGTTGAAAAGCATATTTTGAAAATCTGAGATGACAGTGTTGTTAACAAAAGTCTAAGCTTGAGAGCAAATATATTTATTTAATTTCATTTGCGATTTTCATGAATAGTTAACGTTGCGTTATGCTAATGAGCTTGAGGCTATAAATAGAATCCCGGATCCGGGATTGCGCGACGCAACAGGTTAAGGATGATCAATAGAAACAGGATGAACCTGAGCTCAATTTCGAGTCTCATGGCAAAGGGTCTGAATACGTATGTAAATAAAGTATCTGTTGTTTTTTTTTTTCACAATTGCAAAAATGTCTAAAAACATGATTTAGCTTTGTCGTTATGGGGTATTGTGATTGATGAGGGAAATGTTTTGGGGAAAGTGTGGAAATGTTGCATTTGGAGTTGTTTGAATGATGCTGAGATAAGTAAAGTGGCTCCAAAACAATGCATCTTTTTCACCAGGAGCCACCGGGAGAGTAGTCATTGCATGTGCCTTATTTGCATCAATGATATTTTGCCGCCAGATTGAGAACGGTTCAATCTCTCCAAAAACTCCCGTCCAGTCCAGTCAGATTTTAGTCACAGAGATAACGTGGTCTCGTCTCATCTGCCACTGAATAATATGTGTTTGACAAATATTTTCGTTGACAAAGTGAGTTCTGACCCAGCGGCACAGAGCAGCTCTTACAAGCAGATTGATAAATTGATTTGACGGAATCCAAATGGATCTTTTGTGTTGTTTTTTTCTACTCTCCTGTGTTTTGGGAACTCATTTTGTCTCGGTGATGTGCGTTTGACACATGAAGTTGGCTGTGCACCAAGCATTTGTGAATAAAACATGTGTAACGGATGTGAAACGGCTAGCTTAGTTAGCGGTGCGAGCTAAATAGCGTTTCAATCGGTGACGTCACTTGCTCTGAGACCTTGCAAGGGCCGCGGCTTTTGTGGAGCGATGGGTAACGATGATTCGAGGTGACTGTCGTTGATGTGTGCAGAGGGTCCCTGGTTCATGCGGGGCGAGGGACGGTCTAAACTTATACCGTTACACATGTAATCTTGCTTATTCTCAGTACAATCTAATAGCCCATTTCCACCTGAGCAGAAATACACAGAGTATCTGGCACCTCAACGTTAATCCAGCCAGGCAGATGCACTACCTTTGTATTCCACCACACCAGGGGCTTTCTGCTTCCTGTGGCACTGTGTGACAGATCACTATGCAGAGCAAATGGGACAGGCCCTCTGATTACGGGGACTAATGCTATCTGCCGGCCATGCTTCTATGTATATGAGGAGAGGTGAGAGAAGGGGAGTGGGCGAGATTTGAAGTGAATGGAGTCAGCACTCCTGCGGGCCACACAGTACACACACACACACACACACACACAGTACACACGCACACGCACACGCACACACACACACACACACACACGTGTAGGCTCGCCCCTAATTCAAGAGCTCTCCGACACCTGGAGATGGAAGACGGAGGCCAATGCCAAAGGACAAGTCAGCCCCCCTCCCGTGGGGCCTAAATGTATCTCTGTTACAGTATCCAGAGGACTGATAATTGAATGAGTGACAGATTAATGTGGAAGTATCCAAGTCTGGTGTCTATCTTAAACGTGTTCACTGAGGATAATTCTGATGCTGTCTATATTTACAGTATTTATTATCTCTGTGGTTAGTTGTATCTGTATAGGGTGACCTCTAAATTACTCTGATACTATCTACATGTATATGTTATCTCTGTGGTTAGTTGTATCTGTATAGGGTGACCTCTAAATGACTCTGATACTATCTATATGTATGTGTTATCTCTGTGGTTAGTTGTATCTGTATAGGGTGACCTCTAAATTACTCTGATACTATCTATATGTATGTGTTATCTCTGTGGTTAGTTGTATCTGTATAGGGTGACCTCTAAATGACTCTGATACTATCTATATGTATGTATTATCTCTGTGGTTAGTTGTATCTGTATAGGGTGACCTCTAAATGACTCTGATACTACCTACATGTATGTGTTATCTCTGTGGTTAGTTGTATCTGTATAGGGTGACCTCTAAATTACTCTGATACTATCTATATGTATGTGTTATCTCTGTGGTTAGTTGTATCTGTATAGGGTGACCTCTAAATGACTCTGATACTATCTATATGTATGTGTTATCTCTGTGGTTAGTTGTATCTGTATAGGGTGACCTCTAAATGACTCTGATACTATCTATATGTATGTGTTATCTCTGTGGTTAGTTGTATCTATATAGGGTGACCTCTAAATGACTCTGATACTATCTATATGTATGTATTATCTCTGTGGTTAGTTGTATCTGTATAGGGTGACCTCTAAATGACTCTGATACTATCTATATGTATGTGTTATCTCTGTGGTTAGTTGTATCTGTATTGGTTAGGGTGACCTCTAAATGACTCTGATACTATCTATATGTATGTGTTATCTCTGTGGTTAGTTGTATCTGTATAGGGTGACCTCTAAATTACTCTGATACTATCTATATGTATATGTTATCTCTGTGGTTAGTTGTATCTGTATAGGGTGACCTCTAAATGACTCTGATACTATCTATATGTATGTGTTATCTCTGTGGTTAGTTGTATCTGTATAGGGTGACCTCTAAATTACTCTGATACTATCTATATGTATGTGTTATCTCTGTGGTTAGTTGTATCTGTATAGGGTGACCTCTAAATGACTCTGATACTATCTATATGTATGTGTTATCTCTGTGGTTAGTTGTATCTGTATAGGGTGACCTCTAAATGACTCTGATACTATCTATATGTATGTGGTTAGTTGTATCTGTTATCTCTGACTGATACTATCTATATGTATGTGTTATCTCTGTGGTTAGTTGTATCTGTATAGGGTGACCTCTAAATGACTCTGATACTATCTATATGTATGTGTTATCTCTGTGGTTAGTTGTATCTGTATAGGGTGACCTCTAAATGACTCTGATACTATCTATATGTATGTGTTATCTCTGTGGTTAGTTGTATCTGTATAGGGTGACCTCTAAATTACTCTGATACTATCTATATGTATGTGTTATCTCTGTGGTTAGTTGTATCTGTATAGGGTGACCTCTAAATGACTCTGATACTATCTATATGTATGTGTTATCTCTGTGGTTAGTTGTATCTGTATAGGGTGACCTCTAAATTACTCTGATACTATCTATATGTATATTTTATCTCTGTGGTTAGTTGTATCTGTATAGGGTGACCTCTAAATTACTCTGATACTATCTATATGTATGTGTTATCTCTGTGGTTAGTTGTATCTGTATAGGGTGACCTCTAAATGACTCTGATACTATCTATATGTATGTGTTATCTCTGTGGTTAGTTGTATCTGTATAGGGTGACCTCTAAATTACTCTGATACTATCTATATGTATGTGTTATCTCTGTGGTTAGTTGTATCTGTATAGGGTGACCTCTAAATGACTCTGATACTATCTATATGTATGTGTTATCTCTGTGGTTAGTTGTATCTGTATAGGGTGACCTCTAAATTACTCTGATACTATCTATATGTATGTGTTATCTCTGTGGTTAGTTGTATCTGTATAGGGTGACCTCTAAATGACTCTGATACTATCTATATGTATGTGTTATCTCTGTGGTTAGTTGTATCTGTATAGGGTGACCTCTAAATGACTCTGATACTATCTATATGTATGTGTTATCTCTGTGGTTAGTTGTATCTGTATAGGGTGACCTCTAAATGACTCTGATACTATCTATATGTATATGTTATCTCTGTGGTTAGTTGTATCTGTATAGGGTGACCTCTAAATGACTCTGATACTATCTATATGTATGTGTTATCTCTGTGGTTAGTTGTATCTGTATAGGGTGAACTCTAAATTACTCTGATACTATCTATATGTACAGCTGAATGTACACTTAGGTTGGAGTCAATAAAACTCATTTTTCAACCACTCTACAAATTTCTTGTTAACAAACTTTAGTTTGGGCAAGTCGGTTAGGACATCTACTTTGTGTACAACACAAGTCATTTTTCCTAAATTTGTTAACAGACAGATTATTTCACTGACAGTGAATTGTATCGGAAGTCCAGTTTGTCAGACGTTTACATACACTAAGTTGACTGTGCCTTTAAACAGCTTGGAAAATTACAGAAAATGATGTCATGGCTTTAGAAGCTTCAGATAGGCTAATTGACATAATTTGAGTCAATTGGAGGTGAAACCTGTGGATGTATTTCAAGGTCTACCTTCAAACTCAGTGCCTCTTTTCTTGACATCATGGGAAAATCAAAAGAAATCAGCCAAGACTTCCAAAAATGGTAGACCTCCACAAGTCTGGTTCATCCTTGGGAGCAATTTCCAAACGCCTGAAGGTGCACGTTCATCTGTACAAACAACAGTCTGCCTCCTAAAGATGAACATACTTTGGTGCGAAAAGTGCAAATCAATCCTAAAACAACAGCAAAGGACCTTGTGAAGATGCTGGAGGAAACAGGTACAAAAGTATCTATATCCACAGCAAAGCGAGTCCGAATTCGACATAACTTTAAAGGCCGCTCAGCAAGGAGAAGCCACTGCTCTAAAACCGCCATAAAAAAGCCAGACTACTGTTTGCAACTGCACATGGGGACAAATATCAGACTTTTTGGAGAAATGTCCTCTGGTCTGATGATATAAAAATAGAACTGTTTGGCCATAATGACCATCATTGTGTTTGGAGGACAAATGGGGAGGCTTGCAAGCTGAAGAACACCATACCAACCATGAAACACAGGGGTGGCAGCATGATGGTGTGGGGGTGCTTTACTGCAGGAGGGACTGGTGCACTTCACAAAATAGATGGAATCATGAGGGGGGGAAATTATGTGGATATATTGAAGCAACATCTCAAGACATCAGTCAGGAAGTTAAAGCTTGGTCGCAAATGGGTCTTCCAAATGGACAATGACCCCAAGCATACTTCCAAAGTTGTGGAAAATGGCTTAAGGACAACAAAGTCAAGGTATTTGAGGGGCCATCACAAAGCCATGACCTCAATCATATAGATTTAAATTTGTGGGCAGAACTGAAAAAAGCATGTGCGAGCAAGGAGACCTACAAACCTGACTCAGTTACACCAGCTCTGTCGGGAGGAATGGGCCAAAATTCACCCTTGGTCTTTATTACGAGTAGCTTGTGAGATATTTATAATATCATATACACTGTTCTATATTACTGCTCACTACACACACACACCTCCCTCCTCCCCACTCTCTAATTCCCACGCTCCTTCTGGGGTTGGGGGGGGTGACAACTTTATGTCTCCTGTATGGCTTGTCAACTGCAAGGGAGGGTTTTGATTTCGTTTGCATCTGGGACCATGAAAGGGGCGCAATATAGATTTGGCTACTGTACCATGTTCCCTCGAGTGAAACTCCACTTCCTAATTATCGTAAAAGCTGTCTAATGTCTGTCTGGCTTACTGACAGGCTCAGATTCACTGTGGTAGAGAGACTCTGGACCACACATACAGGAAGTGATTATTTTACAGCAGTATCCTCACAGTTGATAGAGAACACTAGACCTGAGTCTGAATGGCACATTCTCCATCGTAATGTCCATTTCTCCTCAAAGTGAATCTTGTGTTTTGTTCCTTCAGTGACTTGGTCATGCAAATCATCAACACTGAGCAAACCTGTTTTATGCAACAACAAAAAAAGATTGGTTTCATGTTATTTGGATAAAAGGGACACATTTGACTTTAGATTCAAGCCTGAGTAAAATGATCTGCCACAGGAACCAAAGAGCCCCAGGTGTAGGGGAATCCAAAAGATAGTGAGTCTGCCTGACTAGATTAACGTTACACACCAGCAACTCTTTGTCCAGACTGCAGTGCAATATCTCTGCTCAGATTGAACGTTCTCCATGGGGGCTGTGGATCACATCAGTAGGTCTACCGCTGCCATAGTAGATCAACCAGATTCCTGGTGTTATAACGCCTCATATATCTTTCTTTATTATGCATGACTAAACCATACCTGTCTCTTATCAGTTTGCTATAATGCTGTTACGGTTCTAGAACATATGTGTCTGTATAATCAGGCATCCAGAGGACAGGGGGGGTACAGGGGGGACAGGGGGCAACTTTATGTCTCCTTAACGGCTCGTCAACCACGAAGGGAGGGTTTGATTTCGTTCAGCATCTGGGACCTTGAAAGGGCGCGAGATAGATGTAAAAGGATTTGGCTGCTGTACCGTGTTCCCTCGAGTGAAACTCCACTTCCTAATTATCTTAAAGCTGTCTAAAGCCTGTCTGGCTAACTGACAGGCTCAGATTTACTTGTTCCCATTGGATGGTTACTATGTGAGATACACTAAGATAGGGATTCATGGGCTGTGCTCCAAATCACAGACCTCCATACTAGTTAATAGGCTCTGAACATAGACACACGCAAAAGAATGGTTTACTAACTCTGTGGTCACTCGACTACATGTTGATAGGTGGGGAAGCTCCTGCAATGTCTTCAACGAAGAGATATTTACTTTTTCAAATCAACACAGTCGTAAACTCGTGAAAAAATAACTGTTTTGCAGTTCACCTCGAAGCGTAAATACAATCCCCAAACAGCCGTCAACTTGTTAGGTAGATGAAAGAGAACTCCAAATGATGACATCTCAGCTGAGGGTGATCTCCAATTACCTTCAATTGGTTCAGATTCACTACCACTTCCCTGCATTTAAAAAAAAACACCAACAAATGTGCTTCACTTTGAACTGAGAGAAAAATGTCTCTAGCTTATTAAAATTGTTGTGGAGGAAGAAAGAGCAGCCCAGAGTCTGTTGTTGCGCTGTTGTTGTTTTGTACACATCTTTATGTTTCCTCGGGTGACTGGATAACTGCCCTGGGGTTCGACTCTCGTCACATCTGCACTCACTCACATGCTCGCATGTAACACACACACTTGCACGTGACAAGCACACACACACACACACACACACACACACACAGAGGAGTAAGAGCCTTTGTGTTCGAAAGCATTAATGATGACAGACAAACAGGAGTGTGGAGGATATGCAAGACGAGAGCTTTACAAAGTATAATGTTCTATCTTTCTGTTTGTGTTGCTGGGATAACGCTGGGAGGAATACGCCTTGCATAGCTATTTAGCGTACAGGTACAATGTTCTTACGTCAAGCTTTGGTTTACAGTGGGAGTATAAAACAGCATGTCGTCGTCGTCCCCCCCCCCCTCCGAAAAACATATATTCTTTGTGTCAGAGGTAGTGAAGTGATGTCGCAATCTCCACTGACGATTGGGTTAACATGAAAGCCTTGTTGGAAATGGTTTCTAATTTAGCGTTAGTGCTGAGTGCTGTGAATCAGTGTGGAATCTCTAATGATCCTGTTCAAACGTGCAGCAAAAACCATGCTATAATTATCTGAAGCACAATTAAGCAGGATTATTGACATAATGCTTTTACTCTCTTTAAAAGTCCATGATTATATCATCTATCTCACCAAGATATGAAGAGAGTGCTATAACAAGATATGCAGAGGTGCCATAACAAGATATGGAGAGGTGCTATAACAAGATATGAAGAGAGGTGCCATAACAAGATATGAAGAGAGGTGCTATAACAAGATATGAAGAGTGCCATAACAAGATATGGAGAGAGGTGCCATAACAAGATATGGAGAGAGGTGCTATAACAAGATATGAAGAGGTGCTGTAACAAGATATGGAGAGAGGTGCCATAACAAGATATGGAGAGAGGTGCCATAACAAGATATGGAGAGAGTGCTATAACAAGATATGAAGAGAGGTGCTGTAACAAGATATGGAGAGAGGTGCCATAACAAGATATGAAGAGAGGTGCTGTAACAAGATATGGAGAGGAGGTGCCATAACAAGATATGAAGAGAGGTGCTGTAACAAGATATGGAGAGAGGTGCCATAACAAGATATGGAGAGAGGTGCCATAACAAGATATGAAGAGGTGCTATAACAAGATGAAGAGGTGCCATAACAAGATATGAAGAGAGGTGCTATAACAAGATATGAAGAGAGGTGCTATAACAAGATATGGAGAGAGGTGCTATAACAAGATATGGAGAGGTGCCATACCAAGATATGGAGTGCCATAACAAGATATGAAGAGGTGCCATAACAAGATATGGAAGAGTGCTATAACAAGATATGAAGAATAACAAGATATGGAGAAGGTGCTATAACAAGATATGAAGAGAGGTGCCATAACAAGATATGGAGAGAGGTGCTATAACAAGATATGAAGAGAGGTGCCATAACAAGATATGAAGAGGGTGCCATAACAAGATATGAAGAGAGGTGCTATAACAAGATATGGATGCCATAACAAGATATGGAGAGGTGCTATAACAAGATATGAAGAGAGTGCTATAACAAGATGATTATAACAAGATATGAAGAGGGTGCTATAACAAGATATGGAGAGGTGCCATTATTGCCATAACAAGATGAAGAGGTGCTATAACAAGATATGAAAGAGGTGCCATAACAAGATATGAAGAGGTGCCATAACAAGATATGGAGAGAGGTGCTATAACAAGATATGAAGAGGTGCCATAACAAGATATGGAGAGGTGCCATAACAAGATATGAAGAGAGGTGCCATAACAAGATATGGAAGGTGCTATAACAAGATATGAAGAGAGGTGCCATAACAAGATATGGAGAGGTGCCATAACAAGATATGGAGAGAGGTGCTATAACAAGATATGAAGAGAGGTGCCATAACAAGATATGAAGAGAGTGCTGTAACAAGATATGAAGACAGGTGCCATAACAAGATATGGAGAGAGGTGCTATAACAAGATATGGAGAGGTGCTATAACAAGATATGAAGAGATAACAAGATATGGAGAGTGCTATAACAAGATATGAAGAGAGGTGCCATAACAAGATATGAAGAGAGGTGCTGTAACAAGATATGGAGAGAGGTGCTATAACAAGATATGAAGAGTGCAATAACAAGATATGAAGAGGTGCCATAACAAGATATGAAGAGAGAAGGTGCCATAACAAGATATGAAGAGAGTGCTATAACAAGTTAGGGAGAGGTGCCATAACAAGATATGGAGAGAGGTGCTATAACAAGTTAGGGAGAGGTGCCATAACAAGTTAGGTAGAGAGGTGCCATAACAAGATATGGAGAGAGGTGCTATAACAAGATAGGGAGAGAGGTGCCATAACAAGTTAGGTAGAGAGGTGCCATAACAAGATATGGAGAGAGGTGCTATAACAAGATATGAAGAGAGTGCTATAACAAGATATGGAGAGAGGTGCCATAACAAGATATGGAGAGAGGTGCCATAACAAGATATGAAGAGTGCTATAACAAGATATGGAGAGAGGTGCTATAACAAGATATGGAGAGAGGTGCTATAACAAGATATGGAGAGAGGTGCCATAACAAGATATGGAGAGAGTGCTATAACAAGATATGGAGAGGTGCTATAACAAGATATGAAGAGAGGTGCCATAACAAGATATGAAGAGGTGCTATAACAAGATATGGAGAGGTGCTATAACAAGATATGAAGAGGTGTTATAACAAGATATGGAGAGTGCTATAACAAGATATGGAGAGGTGCTATAACAAGATATGGATGAAGGTGCTATAACAAGATATGAAGAGGTGCTATAACAAGATATGGAGAGAGGTGCTATAACAAGATATGAAGAGAGGTGCTAACAAGATATGAAGAGGTGCTATAACAAGATATGAAGAAGGTGCTATAACAAGATATGAAGAGAGGTGCTATAACAAGATATGAAGAGGGTGCTATAACAAGTTAGGAGAGAGGTGCTATAACAAGATATGGAGAGGTTCTATAACAAGATATGGAGAGAGGTGCTATAACAAGATATGAAGAGAGGTGCCATAACAAGATATGAAGAGGTGCCATAACAAGATATGAAGAGGTGCTATAACAAGATATGGAGAGAGGTGCCATAACAAGATATGGAGAGAGGTGCCATAACAAGATATGAAGAGAGTGCTATAACAAGATATGGAGAGGGTGCTATAACAAGATATGGAGAGAGGTGCTATAACAAGATATGGAGAGAGGTGCCATAACAAGATATGGAGAAGGTGCTATAACAAGATATGGAGAGAGGTGCTATAACAAGATATGAAGAGGTGCCATAACAAGATATGAAGAGAGGTGCTATAACAAGATATGGAGAGAGGTGCTATAACAAGATATGAAGAGGGTGTTATAACAAGACATGGAGAGAGTGCTATAACAAGATATGGAGAGGTGCTATAACAAGATATGAAGAGAGTGCTATAACAAGATATGGAGAGGTGCTATAACAAGATATGAAGAGAGTGCCATAACAAGATATGAAGAGGTGCTATAACAAGATATGAAGAGGTGCTATAACAAGATATGAAGAGGTGCTATAACAATATATGAAGAGAGGTGCTATAACAAGTTAGGGAGAGAGGTGCTATAACAAGATATGGAGAGAGGTTCTATAACAAGATATGGAGAGAGGTGCTATAACAAGATATGAAGAGAGGTGCCATAACAAGATATGAAGAGAGGTGCCATAACAAGATATGAAGAGAGGTGCTATAACAAGTTAGGGAGAGAGGTGCTATAAGAAGATATGGAGAGAGGTGCTATAACAAGATATGGAGAGAGGTGCCATAACAAGATATGAAGAGAGGTGCTATAACAAGATATGGAGAGAGGTGCTATAACAAGATATGGAGAAAGTACAATCTTGCCTTGGAACAGTGGTTGAAAAAATATTAAATTGTCATACTTGAGTAAAAGTATAGATACCTTAATAGAAGACACCCAATAAAATACTACTTGAGTAAAAGTCTAAAAGCACGTGGTTAATAATTACATTTACGTATCAAACGTAAAAGTAAAAGTATTAAAAAAAACATTTAGTCCTTATATTAATAAGCAAAGCAGACGGCACAACTGTCTTGTTTTTAAAACGTATGGATAGCCAGGGGCACTCTCCAACACTCGGACATTATTCACAAAAGATGCATTTGTGTTGAGTGAGTCCTCCAGACCATAGGCAGTAGGGATGACCATGTGTTCTCTTGATAAGTGTGTCCATTTCACAGTTGTCCTTTACTCCACTGCCTCGGATAGCTGCTGACAAGAATTTGGAAAACAGAAGTCTTGGGTTGGTGTCTCTCATGGGTTCGAATTCAACCAGGACATTAAATAAATCCTCCTCACGCTGCCCAATCAAATGTTCACCACCATGTCTCTTCCTTATAGTGTCGGTTGACAGTGAGGTGGGCCTCAAGAGCACTTTCAACACGTGAGTCTGGGACTAACTGCAGTGTTTCGAATCAGTACATTCTGGAGGACCGACCCCGTAGGGAGTGCCCATTGATTGAGCCCAGCACTTACACAACTGATTCGACTAATCAAGGGGCTCTGTGATTAGTTTGATTAGTTGAATCAGGTGTGGTCTACTGAATGCTCTATTTAGCCTGCCACTGACCTAATGAATGCTCTATTTACCCTGCCACTGACCTAATGAAGGCTCTATTTACCCTGCCACTGACCTAATGAAGGCTCTATTTACCCTGCCACTGACCTAATGAAGGCTCTATTTACCCTGCACTGACCTAATGAAGGATCTATTTACCCTGATCTGACCTAATGAATGCTCTATTTACCCTGCCACTGACCTAATGAAGGCTCTAATTACCCTGCCACTGACCTAATGAAGTCTCTATTTACCCTGCACTGACCTAATGAAGGATCTATTTACCCTGATCTGACCTAATGAATGCTCTATTTACCCTGCCACTGACCTAATGAAGGCTCTATTTACCCTGCCACTGACCTAATGAAGGCTCTATTTACCCTGATCCGACCTAATGAATGCTCTATTTACCCTGCCACTGACCTAATGAAGGCTCTATTTACCCTGCCACTGACCTAATGAAGGCTCTATTTACCCTGCCACTGACCTAATGAAGGATCTATTTACCCTGATCTAACCTAATGAAGGCTCTATTTACCCTGCCACTGACCTAATGAAGGATCTATTTACCCTGCCACTGCACTGACCTAATGAAGGCTCTATTTACCCTGCCTCTGACCTAATGAAGGCTCTATTTACCCTGCCACTGACCTAATGAAGGCTCTATTTACCCTGATCTGATCTAATGAATGCTCTATTTACCCTGATGTGACCTAATGAAGGCTCTATTTACCCTGGTACTGACCTAATGAATGCTCTATTTACCCTGCCACTGACCTAATGAAGGCTCTATTTACCCTGATCTGACCTAATGAATGCTCTATTTACCCTGCCACTGACCTAATGAAGGATCTATTTACCCTGATCTGACCTAATGAAGGCTCTATTTACCCTGCCACTGACCTAATGAAGGCTCTATTTACCCTGATCTGACCTAATGAATGCTCTATTTACCCTGCCACTGACCTAATGAAGGCTCTATTTACCGTGATTTGACCCAATGAAGGCTCTATTTACCCTGGTACTGACCTATTGAATGCTCTATTTACCCTGCCACTGACCTAATGGAGGCTCTATTTACCCTGATCTGACCTAATGAAGGATCTATTTACCCTGCCATTGACTTAATGAAGGCTCTATTTACCTTGCCACTGACCTAATGAAGGATCTATTTACCCTGCTACTGACCTAATGAAGGATCTATTTACCTTGCCACTGACCTAATGAAGGATCTATTTACCCTGCTACTGACCTAATGAAGGATCTATTTACCCTGCTACTGACCTAATGAAGGATCTATTTACCCTGCTACTGACCTAATGAAGGATCTATTTACCCTGCCACTGACCTAATGAAGGCTCTATTTACCCTGCCACTGACCTAATGAAGGCTCTATTTACCCTGGTACTGATTTACAATCAATGGTCATTACAACAATGGAAAATGGAAAAAACATGTGTGTGTGTGTGTGTGTGTGTGTGTGTGTGTGTGTGTGTGTGTGTGTGTGTGTGTGTGTGTGTGTGTGTGTGTGTGTGTGTGTGTGTGTGTGTGTGTGTGTGTGTGTGTGTGTGTGTGTGTGTAGTTGTGACTTTACATCAGACGAGACATGCCTAAATTCCAACAATAAACACATTCATGTACAGTACCAGTCAAAGGTTTAGACACACCTACTCATTACAGAGTTGTTCTTTATTTTTACTATTGTCTACATCAAATCAAATCAAATGTTATGTACATATAAATATATGGATGAGCGATGGCCGTGCGGCATAGGCAAGATGCTCTGGGATAAATCCCATGTCCAGGATGGAGGTCCGAACAAAGGATCCGCCCCGGGAAAGACGTATTCCTGGTCGTTGGTAATGTTGGTAAGTGAAGACATCAAAACTTTGAAATAACATGGAATCATGTGTGCAAAGTTGCCATCAAGGCAAACGGTGGCTACTTTGAAGAATCAAAAATATAAAATATATTTTAATCTCTTTTTTGGTTACTACATGATTCCATATGTGTTATTTCATTGTTTTGATGTCTTCACAATTATTCTACAATGTAGAAAAAATGTAAAAAAAAATAAAAATTAAAACTCTTGAATGAGTAGGTGTGTCCAAACGTTTGACTGGTACTCTGCATGTAAATAGGACGAAGGCTTTCACCTTAGCGCTTAATGATCGGGTATTGTGGACCGACCTGCAGTTCTCTGGTTATAAATATCTGCTCCAACAGGATGGGCTAAGAAACCGCACTGCAGCTGTCTCCATGTGGATCGCTGCTGTGACAAAGGAAGATGCAACATCACAATGACCAGGTAAACGTTTGGATCCCCTGAGCAAACACTCTCCCCTCTCTGTCAAACCCACCTGACACTCTGACAGTAATATGTCTACCCTAAGCTGACTCCCCTGTGTGTGTGTGGGGGGGGGGGGGGGGGGGGGGTGATATGCATGTTTGATTGTGAGCACTCTGCTCTTCAGCTCAGCAGACAGCAGAGACACACGTGTGCCTATGTGTGTGTGAGAGGGGGTGATTGTCTATTTGCCTGCCTGCCTGCCTGCCTGCCTGCCTGCCTTCCTGCCTGCCTGCCTGCCTGCCTGCCTGTGTACACGTGGTCTTACAGATCTAGCTAAGGTGTGAGACGAGGGCTTGGGTGCCCATTGCATGCAGTAAGCCTCTGACATATTCCCCTTAGGAGCCTAGGAGCTGTCCACATGCAGTGGTGCTGAAAGTACGATGGTACAGGCACCATGGGACAGGCACTGGGAAACAGACACCATGGGACAGGCACTGAGAAACAGACACCATGGGACAGGCACTGAGAAACAGACACCATGGGACAGGCACTGAGAAACAGACACCATGGGACAGGCACTGAGAAACAGACACCATGGGACAGGCACTGAGAAACAGACACCATGGGACAGGCACTGAGAAACAGACACCATGGGACAGGCACTGAGAAACAGACACCATGGGTCAGGCACTGAGAAACAGACACCATGGGACAGGCACTGAGAAACAGACACCATGGGACAGGCACTGAGAAACAGACACCATGGGACAGGCACTGAGAAACAGACACCATGGGACAGGCACTGAGAAACAGACACCATGGGACAGGCACTGAGAAACAGACACCATGGGACAGGCACCATGAGAAACAGACACCATGGGACAGGCACTGAGAAACAGACACCATGGGACAGGCACTGAGATACAGACACCATGGGACAGGCACTGAGATACAGACACCATGGGACAGGCACTGAGAAACAGACACCATGGGACAGGCACTGAGAAACAGACACCATGGGACAGGCACTGAGAAACAGACACCATGGGACAGGCACTGGGAAACAGGCACCATGGGACAGGCACTGAGATACAGACACCATGGGACAGGCACTGAGAAACAGACACCATGAGACAGGCACTGAGAAACAGACACCATGGGACAGGCACTGAGAAACAGACACCATGGGACAGGCACTGAGAAACAGACACCATGGGACAGGCACTGGGAAACAGGCACCATGGGACAGGCACTGGGAAACAGGAACAGACAGTGGGAAACAGGAACAGACAGTGGGAAAGAGGAACAGACAATGGGAAACAGGAACAGACAGTGGGAAACAGGAACAGACAATGGGAAACAGGAACAGACAGTGGGAAACAGGAACAGACAATGGGAAACAGGAACAGACAGTGGGAAACAGGAACAGACAATGGGAAACAGGAACAGACAGTGGGAAACAGGAACAGACAATGGGAAACAGGAACAGACAGTGGGAAACAGGAACAGACAATGGGAAACAGGAACAGACAGTGGGAAACAGGAACAGACAATGGGAAACAGGAACAGACAGTGGGAAACAGGAACAGACAATGGGAAACAGGAACAAACAGTGGGAAACAGGAACAGACAGTGGGAAACAGGAACGGACAGTGGGAAAGAGGAACAGACAATGGGAAACAGGAACGGACAGTGGGAAACAGGAACAGACAGTGGGAAACAGGAACAGACAGTGGGAAACAGGAACAGACAATGGGAAACAGGAACAGACAGTGGGAAACAGGAACAGACAATTGGAACCAGGAACAGACAGTGGGAACCAGGAACAGACAGTGGGAAACAGGAACAGACAGTGGAAAACAGGAATGGACAGTGGGAAACAGGAATAGACAGTGGGAAACAGGAACAGACAGTGGGAAACAGGAACAGACAATGGGAAACAGGAACAGACAGTGGGAAACAGGAACAAACAGTGGGAAACAGGAACAGACAATGGGAAACAGGAACAGACAGTGGGAAACAGGAACAAACAATGGGAAACAGGAACAGACAGTGGGAAACAGGAACAGACAGTGGGAAACAGGAACAAACAGTGGGAAACAGGAACAGACAGTGGGAAACAGGAACAGACAATGGGAAACAGGAACAGACAATGGGAAACAGGAACAGACAGTGGGAAACAGGAACAGACAATGGGAAACAGGAACAGACAATGGGAAACAGGAACAGACAATGGGAAACAGGAACAGACAGTGGGAAACAGGAACAGACAGTGGGAAACAGGAACAGACAGTGGGAAACAGGAACAGACAATGGGAAACAGGAACAGACAGTGGGAAACAGGAACAGACAGTGGGAAACAGGAACAGACAGTGGGAAACAGGAACAGACAGTGGAAAACAGGAACAGACAGTGGGAAACAGGAACAGACAATGGGGAACAGGAACAGACAGTGGGAAACAGGAACAGACAATGGGAAAGAGGAACAGACAGTGGGAAACAGGAACAGACAATGGGAACCAGGAACAGACAATGGGAAACAGGAACAGACAGTGGGAAACAGGAACAGACAATGGGAAACAGGAACAGACAGTGGGAAACAGGAACAGACAATGGGAAACAGGAACAGACAGTGGGAAACAGGAACAGACAATGGGAAACAGGAACAGA
Source organism: Oncorhynchus masou masou (assembly GCF_036934945.1). Classification (NCBI taxonomy): domain Eukaryota; kingdom Metazoa; phylum Chordata; class Actinopteri; order Salmoniformes; family Salmonidae; genus Oncorhynchus; species Oncorhynchus masou. The sequence goes on along the minus strand of NW_027009274.1, from coordinate 20,408 downwards.
CAGTGGGAAACAGGAACAGACAATGGGAAACAGGAACAGACAGTGGGAAACAGGAACAGACAGTGGGAAACAGGAACAGACAGTGGGAAACAGGAACAGACAATGGGAAACAGGAACAGACAGTGGGAAACAGGAACAGACAATGGGAAACAGGAACAAACAGTGCTCTCACTCCTCATTCCTCATAGTGTAACACTTCTTGACACTTTTCTGAAAATCATGCTGATTTTGAATGTCTTTCACGATAAGAAGCTTGTTCGTTTTGGTTGTCTAGTGCCTTTTGCTATTGAGAACATTCTCCCATGACAGAATTACATCCGTGTTCACCGGCGTGTTATCATGTTCATCAGGGCAGGGTAGCCTAGTGGTTAGAGTGTGGAGGCGGCAGGGTAGCCTAGTGGTTAGAGTGTAGAGGCGGCAGGTTAACCTAGTGGTTAGAGCGTTGGACTAGTAACCGAAAGGTTGCAAGTTCAAATCCCCGAGCTGACAAGGTACAAATCTGTCGTTTGGCCCCTGAACAGGCAGTTAACCCACTGTTCCTAGGCCGTCATTGAAAATAAGAATTTGTTCTTAACTGACTTGCCTAGTAAAATCAAGGTAAAATAAAAAATATATCATTCTTCTCATCAATTAAAAGTCAAAGAAATGAATGGTTGAAGAACATCTGTAGTTTTGTCATTTTAAGCACCCAAGCTGACGGATCATTAGGATGGCACAACATGGTAACCTTGGAGACAGACATCTTTACAACCCCCCCCCCGCGGTTCATCAAATCACATTAAAAGGTCTAAACTGAAGCTCTGTATCGTGTCAAAAGAATACACATGCAATCACCAATGGCTGCATCACAGTTCTATGTGATAGTGTAATGTAATCACCCATGCACATACACTACATGACGAAAAGTATGTGGACACCTGCTGGTCAAACAAACATCTCATTCCAAAATCATGGGAATTCATATGGAGTTTCCCCCTATTTCCTGCTATAACAGCCTCTTCTTATAACAGCTATAACAGCCTCTTCTGGGAAGGCTTTCCACTAGATGTTGGAACATTGTTGCTATAACAGCCTCCACTCCTCTGGGAAGGCTTTCTACTAGATGTTGGAACACTGCTGCTATAACAGCCTCCACTCTTCTTGGAAGGCTTTCCACTAGATGTTGGAACATTGTTGCTATAACAGCCTCCACTCTTCTGGGAAGGCTTTCCACTAGATGTAGGAACATTGCTGCAGGGACTTTCTTCCATTCAGCCACAAGAGCATTAGTGAGGTCGGGCACTGATTTGGGGCGATTAGGCCTGGCTCGCAGTCAGCGTTCCAATTCATCCTAAAGCTGTTCGATGGGGTTGAGGTCAGGGCTCTGTGCAGGCCAGTCAAGTTCTTCCACACTGATCTCGACAAACCATTTCTGTATGGATCTCGCTTTGTGCACGAGGGCATTGTCATGCTGAAACAGGAAAGGGTCTTTCTGTTGGAAGCACAGAATCTTCTAGAATGTCATTGTATGCTGTATGCTGTTAAGATTTCCCTTCACTGGAACTAAGGGGCCTGAACCATGAAAAACAGCCCCAGACCATTATTCCTCCTCCACCAAACTTTACAGTTGGCACTATGCATTGGGGTAGGTAGCGTTCTCCTGGCATCCACCAAACCCAGATTCTTTTGTCAGATTGCCAGGTGAAGAAGGGTGATTCATCACTCCAGAGAATGCATTTCCACTGCTCCAGAGTCCAATGGCGGCGAGCTTTACACCACTCCAGCAGACACTTGTCTTCACGCATGGTGATCTTAGGCTTGTGTACAGCTGCTCGGCCATGGAAACCCATTTGATGAAGCTCCCAACGAACAGTTCTTGTGCTGAAGTCAGTAGTGAGTGATTTTTTCACGCTACGCATTTCAGCACTCAGCGGTCCAATTCTGTGAGCTTGTGTGGCCTACCACTTTGCGGCTGAGCTGTTGTTGCTCCTAGATGTTTCCACTTCACAATAACAGCACAAACAGTTGACCGGGGCAGCTCTAGCAGGGCAGAAATTTGACGAACTGACTTGTTGGAAAGGTGGCATCCTATGACAGCAACACATTGAAAGTCACTGAGCTCTTCAGTACAGCCATTCTACTGCCAATGTTTGTCAATGGAGATTGCATGGCTGTATGCTCGATTTTACACACCTGTCAGCAACGGGTGTGGCTGAAATTGGCAAATCCACTCATTTGAAGGGGTGTCCACATACTTTTGTATAAACAGTGTTTGCACGCACAAACAGACGCACACAGTGGGAGAGAAGTAAGCTGAGTAGCCTTCAATGCAGACTAAGACTGCCTTCATTAACATGTTGAAACTCTGGGGGCGCTATACCATTTTTGGATAAAAAGACGTGCCCGTTTTAAGCGCAATATTTTATCACAAAAAGATGCTCGACTATGAATATGATTGGTAGCTTTGGAAAGAAAACACTCTGACGTGTCCAGAACTGCAAAGATATTCTCTGTGCGAGCCCTAAAACGTGAGCTACAGGCAAAACCAAGATTTAACGGCATCCAGGAAATGAGCAGGATTTTTGAGGCTCCGTTTTCCATTGTCTCCTTATATGGCTGTGAATGCGAGAGGAGTGAGTCTGCCCTTTCTGTCGTTTCCCCAAGGTGTCTGCATCATTGTGACGTATTTGTAGGCATATCATTGGAAGATTGACCATAAGAGACTACATTTTCCAGGTGTCCGCCCGGTGTCCTGCGCCGAAATTGGTGCGCAAAACTCAGCTGCAAGTATTTTTCCATGGAATTCAGAGAAGAAAGCAGGCTTCCACGAACGATATATCAATGAAGAGATATGTGAAAAAACACCTTGAGGATTGATTCCAAACAACGTTTGCCATGTTTCGGTCGATATTATGGAGTTAATTCGGAAAAAGTTTGACGTTGTTGGTGACTGAATTTTCGGTTTGTTTCGGTAGCCAAATGTGATGTACAAAACGGAGCGATTTCTCCTACACAAAGACGCTTTCAGGAAAATCTGCACATTTGCTATGTAACTGAGAGTCTCCTCATTGAAAACATCCGAAGCTCTTCAAAGGTAAATGATTTTATTTATTTGGTTATCTGGTTTTTGTGAAAATGTTGCGTGCTAGATGCTACTCAAAATGCTAAGCTAGCTTAGCATACTCTTACACAAATTAGTGAATTGCTATGGTTCAAAAGCATATTTTGAAAATCTGAGATGACAGTGTTGTTACGAAAAGGCTAAGCTTGAGAGTAGGCGCATTATTTTCATTTTATTTGCGATTTTCAGAAACCGTTAATGTTGCGTTATGCTAATGAGCCTGAGGCTTTATTCACGATCCCGGATCCGGGATGGGGAGTTTCAAGAAGTTAAGATATATTCATTGAGTTACAATATCACCATTCTGGTGCGAGACAAAGAAGACATTTTCTGAAAGACCACCACAACAGGATTTACACAGTAAGACCACCACAGCAGGATGTACGCCCATCCATCAGTCCTTCACATTACACCTACATAATGATTGACTTGATTTAGCATACGGTAATACACAGTTATGACACATAGAAACAGGAAAAAGGCAACTTCTTTTGAAAAACACATAAAATTAAATAAAAAATAAACTTCACAGATGTTCATATATTTCTCCAAAGCCTACTGGGGACCTGAACCCATCGTTCTCCCTATAGGCTACAGAGGAAATAGTGGAGAACACCACCGCAGCCTCGGTTGGAGCCTCACTCTTTAGACCGTCTTTGTTATCGAGCCGCTTCACTCAGCGTTCACACGTTTTGAGCTCTACGATACCACTGTGTGAAGTGTGACACAGGAACGTTGTTAGCTCTGACGCCATGCGCTACCAGCTACATAGCTAGACTCTCGCACGTGCACATTCCCATCTGTCAAAAGTTATCCCAGACAGACCAACTAATGGTACAATCACTTGGGCGCATCACAAGATTCTGTCCATGCTTTGCATCTGATATATCTGGATCTATGTCTCACGTCTCTGTTTCTCTCTCTGTTTCTATATCTCTCTCTGTTTCTCTCTCTCTGTTTCTATATCTCTCTCTCTGTTTCTCTCTCTGTTTCTATATCTCTCTGTTTCTACAACTCTTTCTCTCTGTTTTGATATCTCTCTCTGTTTCTCTCTCTCTGTTTCTATATCTCTCTCTGTTTCTCTCTTTGTTTCTATATCTCTCTCTGTTTCTCTCTCTGTTTCTATATCTCTCTCTCTGTTTCCCTCTCTCTGTTTCTATATCTCTCTCTGTTTCTCTCTCTGTTTCTATATCTCTCTCTCTCTGTTTCTCTCTGTTTCTATATCTCTCTCTCTGTTTCTCTCTCTGTTTCTATATCTCTCTGTTTCTCTCTCTGTTTCTATATCTCTCTCTGTTTCTCTCTCTGTTTCTATATCTCTCTCTCTGTTTCACTCTCTTTGTTTCTACATCTCTCTCTGTTTCTCTCTCTGTTTCTATATCTCTCTCTCTCTGTTTCTCTCTCTTTGTTTCTACATCTCTCTGTTTCTCTCTCTGTTTCTCTCTCTTTGTTTCTACATCTCTCTCTGTTTCTATATATCTCTCTCTGTTTCTCTCTCTTTGTTTCTACATCTCTCTCTGTTTCTCTCTCTGTTTCTCTCTCTTTGTTTCTACATCTCTCTCTGTTTCTATATCTCTGTTTCTATATCTCTGTTTCTATATCTCTCTCTCTGTTTCGCTCTCTTTGTTTCTACATCTCTCTCTCTCTCTCTCTGTTTCTATATCTCTCTCTCTGTTTCGCTCTCTCTCTGTTTCTATATCTCTCTGTTTCTCTGTTTCTACTTCTATCTCTCTATTTCTATCTCTCTCTCTCTCTGTTTCTAGATATTTCTCTCTGTTTCTACATTCTCTCTGTTTCTACATTCTCTCTGTTTCTATATCTCTCTCTCTCTGTTTCTATATCTCTCTGTTTCTCTGTTTCTACATCTATCTCTGTTTCCATATCTCTCTGTTTCTCTGTTTCTACATCTATCTCTCTGTTTCTATATCTCTCCGTTTCTATATCTCTCTGTTTCTCTGTTTCTACATCTATCTCTCTGTTTCTATATCTCTCTGTTTCTCTGTTTCTATATCTCTCTGTTTCTACATCTATCTCTATGTTTCTATATCTATCTCTCTGTTTAGATATTTCGCTCTGTTTCTACATCTATCTCTCTGTTTCTATATCTCTCTGTTTCTCTGTTTCTACATCCATCTCTCTGTTTCTATATATTTCTGTTTCTGTCTCTCTCTGTTTCTATATCTCTCTGTTTCTCTGTTTCTACATCTATCTCTGTTTCTATATCTCTCTGTTTCTCTGTTTCTACATCTATCTCTCTGTTTCTCTATCTCTCTCTCTGTTTCTAGATATTTCTCTCTGTTTCTATCTCTCTCTCGCTCTGTTTCTAGATATTTCTCTATGTTTCTACATTCTCTCTGTTTCTATCTCTCTCTGCTGTTGTGTCATTGACTATCATTAAATGTGAAGACTGTGTATTATCAAATCAATTACGCAATTAAAATAATCATGTAACTTTAATTAACAAGGAAGTCGGGGCACCACGGAACATGTTGTTTATAGAGTGTCAATTTCCCGAATATAACTCTTCAGATATTTTCCTATCTTATCAAAACAGTTGTTTATTAATGAATTTTACCTCGTCAGTTTCATTACTGAACGTCGCAAACCCTTGGATATCTGCACGAACCCTAGCCTAGATCATGAATCAGTGACGTACAAATTGATTTAATTATTTCTTTACTAACTAACTAATCAAATCACAGAAATGCATGAAAACACACACAATTAGTTCATAGATGGGTTACTACGATACAAAGAAAAAATCCCTAGGGGACGGAACCAATGTGACGGCTTGGTAGACAAAGGAAAGGGGCAGGGACCGCTAGAGAGTGGGAGACTCATAGCTGATAACTACACTCATAGAAATGTCTAATACTTTGAATATGAAACACCACTCATTCGAAAAGGAATTGCCCTTTAAATATTAACGAGTGTATGTCTTGTTGTCTCTCTCTATGGTCCCGGTCCATCTGCTGGAAGAGTCAACAGAAAAGCCTCTGTGGTCCCCGGTCCATCTGCTGGAGAGAGTCAACAGAAAAGCCTCTGTGGTCCCCGGTCCATCTGCTGGAGAGAGTCAACAGAAAAGCCTCTGTGGTCCCTGGTCCATCTGCTGGGGAGAGTCAACAGAAAAGCCTCTGTGGTTCCCGGTCCATCTGCTGGAGAGAGTCAACAGAAAAGCCTCTGTGGTCCCGGTCCATCTGCTGTAGAGTCAACAGAAAAGCCTCTGTGGTCCCCGGTCCATCTGCTGGAGAGAGTCAACAGAAAAGCCTCTGTGGTCCCCAGTCCATCTGCTGGAGAGAGTCAACAGAAAAGCCTCTGTGGTCCCGGTCCATCTGCTGGAGAGAGTCAACAGAAAAGCCTCTGTGGTCCCCGGTCCATCTGCTTTAGAGAGTCAACAGAAAAGCCTCTGTGGTCCCCGGTCCATCTGCTGGAAAGAGTCAACAGAAAAGCCTCTGTGGTCCCCGGTCCATCTGCTGGAGAGAGTCAACAGAAAAGCCTCTGTGGTCCCCGGTCCATCTGCTGGAGAGAGTCAACAGAAAAGCCTCTGTGGTCCCGGTCCATCTGCTGGAGAGAGTCAACAGAAAAGCCTCAGTGGTCCCCGGTACATCTGCTGGAGAGAGTCAACAGAAAAGCCTCTGTGGTCCCGGTCCATCTGCTGGAGAGAGTCAACAGAAAAGCCTCTGGTTGCGTTCCTAATGGATACGTCAGGCATAGAATAGATGGTGGTTGTCTGTATTCTTCATCCAAGGCTACGTACATTTCCAGCTGCCGACTGAAAACGCCTCGTCTAAGATTTGCTCCTTCTGTGGCAATGTTTCAGAGTTGAACCATTTCTAGCCGTGTAGCCAACACTACACGCTGTATGGTCTCATGGCCTATAGAGTTGTAGTTCTTAACCTCATGACCTATAGAGTTGTAGTTCTTAACCCCATGGCCTATGGAGTTGTAGTTCTTAACCTCATGGCCTATAGAGTTGTAGTTCTTAATCCCATGACCTATAGAGTTGTAGTTCTTAACCTCATGGCCTATAGAGTTGTAGTTCTTAATCCCATGACCTATAGAGTTGTAGTTCTTAACCCCATGACCTATAGAGTTGTAGTTCTTATCCCCATGGCCTATAAAGTTGTAGTTCTTAACCATTTCACATGTCTCTACCGCTCCATGCTTTTCTGGTCTTGTAGTTCTAAACCATTTGTCAGCTGTGTAGCCACCGCTGCACGCTGTCCGGTCTAATGGCCTATAGAATTGCAGCCATTCCACCGTGGAGACTCCATCCCGGCATTCTCTGACTTCATTTAAATTTTGTAGGAAGTGGGTTTTATACTCTGTGGAAGAAGGGGGCGTTCCATGACGTCGATCAAGTCTATGCTCACGTGGCCATGGACACTGACTTGGTTAAAACCTTGATATAAAGAACAATTCTCCACTAACATCACATTAAATATTTTCACAAACAGTTTCATATTTACTCATTCATTGTATCCAACATCTAGATGTAAACCTGAGTGTACACAAGCAGAGTAATGTGGGTCTCCTGTCTCTCACGAGGTCACCAAATGAAACAACTTTGACAGGATTGTTCTTTAAATACCCACGGACCATTCCCACATTCTCAAAATTAGAAATATTGTTTAATTATTTAAACTTTTGATTGTCCAAGTGTCTCTCTGTGTTCCACAATTTACCTTCCAATCTGGAACACCACCCGAACATAGAGGCAGCGAATTTTATGACCGACCATAAAACAGCCGACTTCCCGCACGCTTTGGGGCTGTAACCTGATCCTTCAGATAGTCACAGGAGATTTACGACACTGTTTCCCTCTCATTGTCTGATATTTCATCTCTATGTCATTTTCCCTGTGCTTTCTCATTGTCTGATATTTCATCTCTATGTCATTTTCCCTGTGCTTTCTCATTGTCTGATATTTCATCTCCATGTCGTTTCCACCTGTGCTCTCTCATTGTCTGATATTTCATCTCTATGCCATTTTCCCTGTATCTCTCATTGTCTGATATTTCATCTCCATGTCGTTTCCCCTGTGCTCTCTCATCGTCTGATATTTCATCTCTATGTCGTTTTCCCTGTGCTCTCTCATTGTCTTACAATTCCATTCAATCGAATAAAGCTCTACTGGCAGGGAACACGTAAATATTGTCATTTTGTGTGTGTGTGTGTGTGTGTGTGTGTGTGTGTGTGTGTGTGTGTGTGTGTGTGTGTGTGTGTGTGACACAGAAAGAACACACACCACCTCCTCTCTCCAGGTAGAGGAATGAAGGGATAAGGCTGCCCATTCCTCTCTCAGGTAGAGGAATGAAGGGGATAAGGCTGCCCATTCCTCTCTCCAGGTAGAGGAATGAAGGGGATAAGGCTGCCCATTCCTCTCTCTAGGTAGAGGAATGAAGGGGATAAGGCTGCCCATTCCTCTCTCCAGGTAGAGGAATGAAGGGATAAGGCTGCCACCTCCTCTCTCCAGGTAGAGGAATGAAGGGGATAAGGCTGCCCCCTCCTCTCTCCAGGTAGAGGAATGAAGGGGATAAGGCTGCCACCTCCTCTCTCCAGGTAGAGGAATGAAGGGGATAAGGCTGCCACCTCCTCTCTCCAGCTAGAGGAATGAAGGGGATAAGGCTGCCACCTCCTCTCTCCAGCTAGAGGAATGAAGGGGATAAGGCTGCCACCTCCTCTCTCCAGGTAGAGGAATGAAGGGGATAAGGCTGCCCCCTCCTCTCTCCAGCTAGAGGAATGAAGGGGATAAGGCTGCCCATTCCTCTCTCTAGGTAGAGGAATGAAGGGGATAAGGCTGCCCCCCCTCTCTCCAGGTAGAGGAATGAAGGGGATAAGGCTGCCACCTCCTCTCTCTAGGTAGAGGAATGAAGGGGATAAGGCTGCCCATTCCTCTCTCCAGGTAGAGGAATGAAGGGGATAAGGCTGCCCCCTCCTCTCTCCAGGTAGAGGAATGAAGGGGATAAGGCTGCCACCTCCTCTCTCCAGGTAGAGGAATGAAGGATAAGGCTGCCACCTCCTCTCTCCAGCTAGAGGAATGAAGGGGATAAGGCTGCCACCTCCTCTCTCCAGCTAGAGGAATGAAGGGATAAGGCTGTCACCTCCTCTCTCCAGGTAGAGGAATGAAGGGGATAAGGCTGCCCCTCCTCTCTCCAGCTAGAGGAATGAAGGGGATAAGGCTGCCCCTCCTCTCTCAGCTAGAGGAATGAAGGGGATAAGGCTGCCCCCTCCTCTCTCCAGCTAGAGGAATGAAGGGGATAAGGCTGCCCCCTCCTCTCTCCAGCTAGAGGAATGAAGGGGATAAGGCTGCCCATTCCTCTCTCTAGGTAGAGGAATGAAGGGGATAAGGCTGCCCCCTCCTCTCTCCAGGTAGAGGAATGAAGGGGATAAGGCTGCCACCTCCTCTCTCTAGGTAGAGGAATGAAGGGGATAAGGCTGCCCATTCCTCTCTCCAGGTAGAGGAATGAAGGGGATAAGGCTGCCCCCTCCTTTCTCCAGGTAGAGGAATGAAGGGGATAAGGCTGCCACCTCCTCTCTCCAGGTAGAGGAATGAAGGGGATAAGGCTGACACCTCTCTCTCCAGGTAAAGGAATGAAGGGGATAAGGCTGCCCATTCCTCTCTCTAGGTAGAGGAATGAAGGGGATAAGGCTGCCACCTCCTCTCTCCAGGTAGAGAGGAATGAAGGGGATAAGGCTGCCACCTCCTCTCTAGGTAGAGGAATGAAGGGGATAAGGCTGCCCATTCCTCTCTCTAGGTAGAGGAATGAAGGGGATAAGGCTGCCCATTCCTCTCTCTAGGTAGAGGAATGAAGGGGATAAGGCTGCCCCCTCCTTTCTCCAGGTAGAGGAATGAAGGGGATAAGGCTGCCCATTCCTCTCTCCAGGTAGAGGAATGAAGGGGATAAGGCTGCCACCTCCTCTCTCTAGGTAGAGGAATGAAGGGGATAAGGCTGCCCATTCCTCTCTCTAGGTAGAGGAATGAAGGGGATAAGGCTGCCCATTCCTCTCTCTAGGTAGAGGAATGAAGGGGATAAGGCTGCCCCCTCCTCTCTCCAGGTAGAGGAATGAAGGGGATAAGGCTGCCACCTCCTCTCTCTAGGTAGAGGAATGAAGGGGATAAGGCTGCCCATTCCTCTCTCTAGGTAGAGGAATGAAGGGGATAAGGCTGCCCATTCCTCTCTAGGTAGAGGAATGAAGGGTATAAGGCTGCCCATTCCTCTCTCTAGGTAGAGGAATGAAGGGGATAAGGCTGCCACCTCCTCTCTCCAGGTAGAGGAATGAAGGGGATAAGGCTGCCACCTCCTCTCTCCAGGTAGAGGAATGAAGGGGATAAGGCTGCCCATTCCTCTCTCTAGGTAGAGGAATGAAGGGGATAAGGCTGCCCATTCCTCTCTCTAGGTAGAGAATGAAGGGGATAAGGCTGCCCATTCCTCTCTCTAGGTAGAGGAATGAAGGGGATAAGGCTGCCCATTCCTCTCTCTAGGTAGAGGAATGAAGGGGATAAGGCTGCCCATTCCTCTCTCTAGGTAGAGGAATGAAGGGGATAAGGCTGCCCATTCCTCTCTAAAGGTAGAGGAATGAAGGGGATAAGGCTGCCCATTCCTCTCTCTAGGTAGAGGAATGAAGGGGATAAGGCTGCCCATTCCTCTCTCTAGGTAGAGGAATGAAGGGGATAAGGCTGCCCATTCCTCTCTTAGGTAGAGGAATGAAGGGGATAAGGCTGCCCATTCCTCTCTCTAGGTAGAGGAAGGAAGGGGATAAGGCTGCCCATTCCTCTCTCTAGGTAGAGGAATGAAGGGGATAAGGCTGCCCATTCCTCTCTCTAGGTAGAGGAATGAAGGGGATAAGGCTGCTACCTCCTCTCTCCAGGTAGAGGAATGAAGGGGATAAGGCTGCCACCTCCTCTCTCCAGGTAGAGGAATGAAGGGGATAAGGCTGCCCATTCCTCTCTCTAGGTAGAGGAATGAAGGTGATAAGGCTGCCCATTCCTCTCTCTAGGTAGAGGAATGAAGGGGATAAGGCTGCCCATTCCTCTCTCTAGGTAGAGGAATGAAGGGGATAAGGCTGCCCATTCCTCTCTCTAGGAAGAGGAATGAAGGGGATAAAGGCTGCCCATTCCTCTCTAGGTAGAGGAATGAAGGGATAAGGCTGCCCATTCCTATCTCTAGGTAGAGGAATGAAGGGGATAAGGCTGCCCATTCCTCTCTCCAGGTAGAGGAATGAAGGGGATAAGGCTGCCCATTCCTCTCTCCAGGTAGAGGAATGAAGGGATAAGGCTGCCACCTCCTCACTCCAGGTAGCAGTAAGAGGAATGAAGGGATAAGGCTGCCACCTCCTCTCTCCAGGTAGAGGAATGAAGGGGATAAGGCTGCCACCTCCTCTCTCCAGGTAGAGGAATGAAGGGGATAAGGCTGCCACCTCCTCTCTCCAGGTAGAGGAATGAAGGGATAAGGCTGCCCCCTCCTCTCTCCAGGTAGAGGAATGAAGGGGATAAGGCTGCCCCTCCTCTCTCCAGGTAGAGGAATGAAGGGGGATAAGGCTGCCACCTCCAGGTAGAGGAATGAAGGGATATGCCCCCTCCTCTCTCCAGGTAGAGGAATGAAGGGGATAAGGCTGCCACCGCCTCTCTCCAGGTAGAGGAATGAAGGGATAAGGCTGCCCCCTCTCTCTCCAGCTAGAGGAATGAAGGGATAAGGCTGCCACCTCTCTCTCCAGCTAGAGGAATGAAGGGATAAGGCTGCCACCTCCTCTCTCCAGCTAGAGGAATGAAGGGATAAGGCTGCCACCTCCTCTCTCCAGCTAGAGGAATGAAGGGATAAGGCTGCCACCTCCTCTCTCCAGCTAGAGGAATGAAGGGATAAGGCTGCCACCTCCTCTCTCCAGCTAGAGGAATGAAGGGATAAGGCTGCCACCTCCTCTCTCCAGCTAGAGGAATGAAGGGATAAGGCTGCCACCTCCTCTCTCCAGCTAGAGGAATGAAGGGATAAGGCTGCCACCTCCTCTCTCCAGCTAGAGGAATGAAGGGATAAGGCTGCCACCTCCTCTCTCCAGCTAGAGGAATGAAGGGGATAAGGCTGCCACCTCCTCTCTCCAGGTAGAGGAATGAAGGGATAAGGCTGCCACCTCCTCTCTCCAGGTAGAGGAATGAAGGGATAAGGCTGCCCCCTCCTCTCTCCAGGTAGAGGAATGAAGGGGATAAGGCTGCCACCTCCTCTCTCCAGGTAGAGGAATGAAGGGGATAAGGCTGCCCCCTCCTCTCTCCAGCTAGAGGAATGAAGGGATAAGGCTACCCTCTTCTCTCTCCAGGTAGAGGAATGAAGGGATAAGGCTGCCCCCTCCTCTCTCCAGCTAGAGGAATGAAGGGATAAGGCTACCCTCTTCTCTCTCCAGGTAGAGGAATGAAGGGATAAGGCTGCCCCCTCCTCTCTCCAGCTAGAGGAATGAAGGGATAAGGCTACCCTCTTCTCTCTCCAGGTAGAGAATGAAGGGATAAGGCTGCCACCTCCTCTCTCCAGGTAGAGGAATGAAGGGATAAGGCTGCCCCTCCTCTCCCAGGTAGAGGAATGAAGGGGATAAGGCTGCCACCTCCTCTCTCCAGGTAGAGGAATGAAGGGGATAAGGCTGCCCCTCCTCTCTCCAGCTAGAGGAATGAAGGGATAAGGCTACCCTCTTCTCTCTCCAGGTAGAGGAATGAAGGGATAAGGCTGCCCCCTCCTCTCTCTAGGTAGAGGAATGAAGGGATAAGGCTGCCACCTCCTCTCTCCAGGTAGAGGAATGAAGGGATAAGGCTGCCCTCTTCTCTCTCCAGGTAGAGGAATGAAGGGATAAGGCTGCCCCCTCCTCTCTCCAGGTAGAGGAATGAAGCGATAAGGCTGCCCTCTTCTCTCTCCAGGTAGAGGAATGAAGGGATAAGGCTGCCCCCTCCTCTCTCTAGGTAGAGGAATGAAGGGATAAGGCTGCCACCTCCTCTCTCCAGGTAGAGGAATGAAGGGGATAAGGCTGCCCATTCCTCTCTCCAGGTAGCAGTAAGAGGAATGAAGGGATAAGGCTGCCACCTCCTCTCTCAGGTAGAGGAATGAAGGGATAAGGCTGCCACCTCCTCTCTCCAGGTAGAGGAATGAAGGGGATAAGGCTGCCACCTCCTCTCTCCAGGTAGAGGAATGAAGGGATAAGGCTGACACCTCCTCTCTCCAGGTAGAGGAATGAAGGGGATAAGGCTGCCACCTCCTCTCTCCAGGTAGCAGTAAGAGGAATGAAGGGATAAGGCTGCCACCTCCTCTCTCTAGGTAGAGGAATGAAGGGGATAAGGCTGCCACCTCCTCTCTCCAGGTAGCAGTAAGAGGAATGAAGGGATAAGGCTGCCACCTCCTCTCTCCAGGTAGAGGAATGAAGGGATAAGGCTGACACCTCCTCTCTCCAGGTAGAGGAATGAAGGGGATAAGGCTGCCACCTCCTCTCTCCAGGTAGAGGAATGAAGGGGATAAGGCTGCCCCCTCCTCTCTCCAGGTAGAGGAATGAAGGGGATTAGGCTGCCCCCTCCTCTCTCCAGGTAGAGGAATGAAGGGATAAGGCTGGCACCTCCTCTCTCCAGGTAGAGGAATGAAGGGGATAAGGCTGCCCCCTCCTCTCTCCAGGTAGAGGAATGAAGGGGATAAGGCTGCCCCCTCCTCTCTCCAGGTAGAGGAATGAAGGGATAAGGCTGCCACCTCCTCTCTCCAGGTAGAGGAATGAAGGTTATAAGGCTGCCCCCTCCTCTCTCCAGCTAGAGGAATGAAGGGGATAAGGCTGCCCTCTTCTCTCTCCAGGTAGAGGAATGAAGGGATAAGGCTGCCCCCTCCTCTCTCTAGGTAGAGGAATGAAGGGATAAGGCTGCCACCTCCTCTCTCCAGGTAGAGGAATGAAGGGGATAAGGCTGCCCATTCCTCTCTCCAGGTAGCAGTAAGAGGAATGAAGGGATAAGGCTGCCACCTCCTCTCTCCAGGTAGAGGAATGAAGGGATAAGGCTGCCACCTCCTCTCAGGTAGAGGAATGAAGGGGATAAGGCTGCCACCTCCTCTCTCCAGGTAGAGGAATGAAGGGATAAGGCTGACACCTCCTCTCTCCAGGTAGAGGAATGAAGGGGATAAGGCTGCCACCTCCTCTCTCCAGGTAGCAGTAAGAGGAATGAAGGGATAAGGCTGCCACCTCCTCTCTCTAGGTAGAGGAATGAAGGGGATAAGGCTGCCACCTCCTCTCCAGGTAGCAGTAAGAGGAATGAAGGGATAAGGCTGCCACCTCCTCTCTCCAGGTAGAGGAATGAAGGGATAAGGCTGACACCTCCTCTCTCCAGGTAGAGGAATGAAGGGGATAAGGCTGCCACCTCCTCTCTCCAGGTAGAGGAATGAAGGGGATAAGGCTGCCCCCTCCTCTCTCCAGGTAGAGGAATGAAGGGGATTAGGCTGCCCCCTCCTCTCTCCAGGTAGAGGAATGAAGGGATAAGGCTGCCACCTCCTCTCTCCAGGTAGAGGAATGAAGGGGATAAGGCTGCCCCCTCCTCTCTCCAGGTAGAGGAATGAAGGGGATAAGGCTGCCCCCTCCTCTCTCCAGGTAGAGGAATGAAGGGATAAGGCTGCCACCTCCTCTCTCCAGGTAGAGGAATGAAGGTTATAAGGCTGCCCCCTCCTCTCTCCAGCTAGAGGAATGAAGGGGATAAGGCTGCCACCTCCTCTCTCCAGGTAGCAGTAAGAGGAATGAAGGGATAAGGCTGCCACCTCCTCTCTCCAGGTAGAGGAATGAAGGGATAAGGCTGCCCCCTCCTCTCTCCAGGTAGAGGAATGAAGGGGATAAGGCTGCCACCTCCTCTCTCCAGGTAGAGGAATGAAGGGATAAGGCTGCCACCTCCTCTCTCCAGGTAGAGAAATGAAGGGGATAAGGCTGCCACCTCCTCTCTCCAGGTAGAGGAATGAAGGGGATAAGGCTGCCACCTCCTCTCTCCAGGTAGAGGAATGAAGGGGATAAGGCTGCCACCTCCTCTCTCCAGGTAGAGGAATGAAGGGGATAAGGCTGCCACCTCCTCTCTCCAGGTAGAGGAATGAAGGGGATAAGGCTGCCACCTCCTCTCTCCAGGTAGAGGAACGAAGGGGATAAGGCTGCCACCTCCTCTCTCCAGGTAGAGGAATGATGGGATAAGGCTGCCACCTCCTCTCTCCAGGTAGAGGAATGAAGGGATAAGGCTGCCACCTCCTCTCTCCAGGTAGAGGAATGAAGGGGATAAGGCTGCCACCTCCTCTCTCCAGGTAGAGGAATGAAGGGGATAAGGCTGCCACCTC
>NW_027009273.1:20000-49384 GCF_036934945.1 Oncorhynchus masou masou | reverse complement strand
CATGGAGGACTGACAGGCTTGTTGTCGGGTTGGGATAGTATTAGAATACTATTGTAAGAATCCTTGGATTGGAACCAGGATGGCTCGTTAACGTGGTGTGTTTGGTTTTTTTTTCCCTTCCCCTGAGCCTGTCAGCCGTCGGCCGGTGGAGTCTACTATGCTACACGCCAGTCCTGTCGGCACGTCCCAGGGCATGTGCGGTGGAATATGGTATGGTACCTCTGTTGTCACTCTGACCGAGTCGCTCCTCTAGGTGGGTACTGGGCACACCACTGCACCTCCTTTAGACTAGTGCCACGTCCCAAACGGCACCCTATTCCCTATGAGGTGTACTACTTTTGACCGGGACCCGTAGGGCTATGGCCAAAAATAGGGAATTAGGTACCATTTTAGGACTGCCTAGGAAGTGGTCAACACTGACACTAGTGTGTGTTTTTATTTATTTTTATTTATTTATTTTAACAATGAACCGATAGTTGGAGTGAGTTAGTGGTTTTGCTGTGTAACCCATCTCCTGATGTGGTGGTTGGTGCAGGAAGTAAACGCACAAAGAAGCACTTTTCTTCCCACTTTCAGATTGTGGAAGTGTATATTTGGAGGTCTTGTGTGAACTCGCTCGGGGCGGCTTGTTTGTCATTCTGCGCTTGGGTCTTGAAAAAAAACAATCACTTATCTCTGTATGCCAGGCTACTCAGTCATGGAGATGCAGCCTCTTGTTTTAAGAACAAAATACTGTCAGACTGTATTTTTAAACAGACTCCAACCTCAAGCTCCAGACATTTTTAAAAGAGATCCGTCTCCACCTGCCAGGTACAGTCCTGTCCTGAAATGGAATGTTAGCCATTTAGCCTAGCGGTTTACCTAGCGGGCTAAGCTAGGATGTGTGTCCCAAATGGCACCCTATTATCTACAATGGTGTATTACTTTTAACGGCAGTGAACAATAGTGAATCTAGGAGTCAGTGAGCTAGCTAGTAACGGGATGAGGCGTGTCCTGGAGTCAGCCAGTCAGTGAGCTAGCTAGTGACGGGATGAGGCATGTCCTGGAGTCAGCCAGTCAGTGAGCTAGCTAGTGACGGGATGAGGCATGTCCTGGAGTCAGCCAGTCAGTGAGCTAGCTAGTGACGGGATGAGGCGTGTCCTGGAGTCAGCCAGCTAGTGACGGGATGAGGCGTGTCCTGGAGTCAGCCAGCTAGTGACGGGATGAGGCGTGTCCTGGAGTCAGCCAGTCAGTGAGCTAGCGAGGGGATGAGGCATGTCCTGGAGTCAGCTAGCTAGTGACGGGATGAGGCGTGTCCTGGAGTCAGCCAGCTAGTGACGGGATGAGGCATGTCCTGGAGTCAGCCAGCTAGTGACGGGATGAGGCATGTCTTGGAGTCAGTGAGCTAGCTAGTGACGGGATGAGGCGTGTCCTGGAGTCAGCCAGCTAGTGACGGGATGATGCGTGTCCTGGAGTCAGCCAGCTAGTGACGGGATGAGGCATGTCCTGGAGTCAGCCAGCTAGTGACGGGATGAGGCATGTCCTGGAGTCAGCCAGCTAGTGACGGGATGAGGCATGTCCTGGAGTCAGCCAGTCAGTGAGCTAGTGACGGGATGAGGTGTGTCCTGGAGTCAGCCAGCTAGTGACGGGATGAGGCGTGTCCTGGAGTCAGCCAGTCAGTGAGCTAGCTAGTAACGGGATGAGGTGTGTCCCGGAGTCAGCCAGTCAGTGAGCTAGCTAGTGACGGGATGAGGCGTGTCCTGGAGTCAGCCAGTCAGTGAGCTAGCTAGTAACGGGATGAGGTGTGTCCCGGAGTCAGCCAGTCAGTGAGCTAGCTAGTGACGGGATGAGGCATGTCCTGGAGTCAGCCAGTTAGCTAGCTAGTGACGGGATGAGGCATGTCCTGGAGTCAGCCAGTCAGTGAGCTAGCTAGTGACGGGATGAGGCATGTCCTGGAGTCAGCCAGTCAGTGAGCTAGCTAGTGACGGGATGAGGCATGTCCTGGAGTCAGCCAGTCAGTGAGCTAGCTAGTGACGGGACGAGGCATGTCCTGCAGTCAGTGAGCTAGTGACGGGATGAGGCATGTCCTGGAGTCAGCCAGTCAGTGAGCTAGCTAGTAACGGGATGAGGTGTGTCCCGGAGTCAGCCAGTCAGTGAGCTAGCGAGGGGATGAGGCATGTCCTGGAGTCAGCCAGTCAGTGAGCTAGCTCGTGACGGGATGAGGCATGTCCTGGAGTCAGCCAGTTAGCTAGCTAGTGACGGGATGAGGCATGTCCTGGAGTCAGCCAGTCAGTGAGCTAGCTAGTGACGGGATGAGGCATGTCCTGCAGTCAGTGAGCTAGCTAGTGACAGGATGAGGCGTGTCCTGGAGTCAGCCAGTCAGTGAGCTAGCTAGTGACGGGATGAGGCGTGTCCTGGAGTCAGCCAGTTAGCTAGCTAGTGACGGGATGAGGCATGTCCTGGAGTCAGTCAGTGAGCTAGCTAGTGACGGGATGAGGCATATCCTGGAGTCAGCCAGTCAGTGAGCTAGCTAGTGACGGGATGAGGCGTGTCCTGGAGTCAGCCAGTTAGCTAGCTAGTGACAGGATGAGGCGTGTCCTGGAGTCAGCCAGTCAGTGAGCTAGCTAGTGACGGGATGAGGCGTGTCCTGGAGTCAGCCAGTGAGCTAGCTAGTGACGGGATGAGGCGTGTCCTGGAGTCAGCCAGTTAGCTAGCTAGTGACAGGATGAGGCGTGTCCTGGAGTCAGCCAGTTAGCTAGCTAGTAACGGGATGAGGCATGTCCTGGAGTCAGCCAGTTAGCTAGCTAGTGATGGGATGAGGCGTGTCCTGGAGTAAGCCAGTTAGCTAGCTAGTGACGGGATGAGGCGTGTTCTGGAGTCAGCCAGTTAGCTAGCTAGTAACGGGATGAGGCATGTCCTGGAGTCAGCCAGTTAGCTAGCTAGTAACGGGATGAGGCATGTCCTGGAGTCAGCCAGTTAGCTAGCTAGTGACGGGATGAGGCATGTCCTGGAGTCAGCCAGTTAGCTAGCTAGTAACGGGATGAGGCATGTCCTGGAGTCAGCCAGTTAGCTAGCTAGTAACGGGATGAGGCATGTCCTGGAGTCAGCCAGTTAGCTAGCTATTAACGGGATGAGGCATGTCCTGGAGTCAGCCAGTTAGCTAGTGACAGGATGAGGCATGTCCTGGAGTCAGCCAGTTAGCTAGTGACAGGATGAGGCATGTCCTGGAGTCAGTTAGCTAGCTAGTGACAGGATGAGGCATGTCCTGGAGTCAGTTAGCTAGCTAGTGACAGGATGAGGCATGTCCTGGAGTCAGTTAGCTAGCTAGTGACAGGATGAGGCATGTCCTGGAGTCAGCCAGTTAGCTAGTGACAGGATGAGGCATGTCCTGGAGTCAGTTAGCTAGCTAGTGACAGGATGAGGCATGTCCTGGAGTCAGCCAGTTAGCTAGTGACGGGATGAGGCATGTCCTGGAGTCAGCCAGTTAGCTAGCTAGTGACGGGATGAGACATGTCCTGGAGTCAGCCAGTTAACTAGCTAGTAACGGGATGAGACATGTCCTGGAGTCAGCCAGCTAGTAACGGGATGAGGCGTGTCCTGGAGTCAGCCAGTTAGCTAGCTAGTAACGGGATGAGGCATGTCCTGGAGTCAGCCAGTTAGCTAGGTAGTGACGGGATGAGGCATGTCCTGGAGTCAGCCAGCAATTGAGACAGGCTGTCCTGAGGCTGTGGGAAGGTGAAGATGTCAGCCAAACCATTATATGTCCTGGAGTCAGCCAGTTAGCTAGCTAGTAACGGGATGAGGCATGTCCTGGAGTCAGCCAGTTAGCTAGCTAGTAACGGGATGAGGCATGTCCTGGAGTCAGCCAGTTAGCTAGCTAGTAACGGGATGAGGCATGTCCTGGAGTCAGCCAGCTAGTAACGGGATGAGGCATGTCCTGGAGTCAGCCAGTTAGCTAGCTAGTAACGGGATGAGGCATGTCCTGGAGTCAGCCAGCTAGTAACGGGATGATAGCGTGTCCTGGAGTCAGCCAGTTAGCTAGCTAGTAACGGGATGAGGCATGTCCTGGAGTCAGTCAGTTAGCTAGTGACGGGATGAGGCATGTCCTGGAGTCAGCCAGCTGGTAACGGGATGAGGCGTGTCCTGGAGTCAGCCAGTGAGCTAGCTAGTGACAGGATGAGGCATGTCCTGGAGTCAGCCAGTTAGCTAGCTAGTGACGGGATGAGGCATGTCCTGGAGTCAGTCAGTCAGTCAGTTAGCTAGTGACGGGATGAGGCGGTCCTGGAGTCAGCCAGTGAGCTGGCTAGTGACAGGATGAGGCATGTCCTGGAGTCAGCCAGTCAGTGAGCTAGCTAGTGACAGGATGAGGCGTGTCCTGGAGTCAGTCAGTTAGCTAGCTAGTGACGGGATGAGGCATGTCCTGGAGTCAGCCAGTCAGTGAGCTAGCTAGTGACGGATGAGGCATGTCCTGAGTCAGTTAGCTAGCTAGTGACGGGATGAGGCATGTCCTGGAGTCAGCCAGTCAGTGAGCTAGCTAGTGACGGGATGAGGCATGTCCTGGAGTCAGCCAGTGAGCTAGCTAGTAACGGGATGAGGCATGTCCTGGAGTCAGCCAGTTAGCTAGCTAGTGACGGGATGAGGCATGTCCTGGAGTCAGTCAGTTAGCTAGCTAGTAACGGGATGAGGCATGTCCTGGAGTCAGCCAGTTAGCTAGTGACGGGATGAGGCGTGTCCTGGAGTCAGCCAGTTAGCTAGCTAGTGACAGGATGAGGCATGTCCTGGAGTCAGTCAGTTAGCTAGCTAGTGACGGGATGAGGCATGTCCTGAGTCAGCCAGTCAGTGAGCTAGCTATTGACGGATGAGGCATTTCCTGGAGTCAGTTAGCTAGCTAGTGACAGGATGAGAGGCATGTCCTGGAGTCAGTCAGTTAGCTAGCTAGTGACGGGATGAGGCGTGTCCTGGAGTCAGCCAGTCAGTTAGCTAGCTAGTAACGGGATGAGGCATGTCCTGGAGTCAGCCAGTTAGCTAGCTAGTGACGGGATGAGGCGTGTCCTGGAGTCAGTCAGTTAGCTAGCTAGTAACGGGATGAGGCATGTCCTGGAGTCAGCCAGTTAGCTAGCTAGTAACGGGACAGGCATGTCCTGGAGTCAGTCAGTTAGCTAGCTAGTGATGGGATGAGGCATGTCCCTGGAGTCAGCCAGCTAGTGACGGGATGAGGCATGTCCTGAGTCAGCCAGTTAGCTAGCTAGTGATGGGATGAGGCATGTCCTGGAGTCAGCCAGCTAGTGACGGGATGAGGCATGTCCTGGAGTCAGCCAGTCAGTGAGCTAGCTAGTGATGGGATGAGGCATGTCCTGGAGTCAGCCAGTCAGTGAGCTAGCTAGTGATGGGATGAGGCATGTCCTGGAGTCAGCCAGTCAGTGAGCTAGCTAGTGATGGGATGAGGTATGTCCTGGAGTCAGCCAGTCAGTGAGCTAGCTAGTGACGGGATGAGGCATGTCCTGGAGTCAGCCAGCTAGTGACGGGATGAGGCGTGTCCTGGAGTCAGCCAGTCAGTGAGCTAGCTAGTAACGGGATGAGGCATGTCCTGGAGTCAGCCAGTCAGTGAGCTAGCTAGTGACGGGATGAGGCATGTCCTGGAGTCAGCCAGCTAGTGACGGGATGAGGCGTGTCCTGGAGTCAGCCAGTCAGTGAGCTAGCTAGTAACGGGATGAGGCGTGTCCTGGAGTCAGCCAGTCAGTTAGGTAGCTAGTGACGGGATGAGGCACGTCCTGGAGTCAGCCAGTCAGTGAGCTAGCTAGTGACGGGATGAGGCATGTCCTGGAGTCAGCCAGTCAGTGAGCTAGCTAGTGACGGGATGAGGCATGTCCTGGAGTCAGCCAGTCAGTGAGCTAGCTAGTGACGGGATGAGGCATGTCCTGAGTCAGCCAGTCAGTGAGCTAGCTAGTAACAGGATGAGGCATGTCCTGGAGTCAGCCAGCCAGTTAGCTAGCTAGTGACGGGATGAGGCATGCCCTGGAGTCAGCCAGTCAGTGAGCTAGCTAGTAACAGGATGAGGCATGTCCTGGAGTCAGCCAGTCAGTGAGCTAGCTAGTAACGGGATGAGGCATGTCCTGGAGTCAGCCAGTCAGTGAGCTAGTGATGGGATGAGGCATGTCCTGGAGTCAGCCAGTCAGTGAGCTAGCTAGTGACGGGATGAGGCGTGTCCTGGAGTCGGCCAGTCAGTGAGCTAGTGACGGGATGAGGCATGCCCTGGAGTCAGCCAGTCAGTGAGCTAGTGACGGGATGAGGCATGCCCTGGAGTCAGCCAGTCAGTGAGCTAGTGATGGGATGAGGCATGTCCCTGGAGTCAGCCAGTCAGTGAGCTAGCTAGTGACGGGATGAGGCGTGTCCTGGAGTCAGCCAGTCAGTGAGCTAGCTAGTAACAGGATGAGGCATGTCCTGGAGTCAGCCAGTCAGTGAGCTAGTGATGGGATGAGGCATGTCCTGGAGTCAGCCAGTCAGTGAGCTAGCTAGTGACGGGATGAGGCATGTCCTGCAGTCAGTGAGCTAGCTAGTGACGGGATGAGGCGTGTCCTGGAGTCAGCCAGTCAGTGAGCTAGCTAGTGACGGGATGAGGCATGTCCTGAGTCAGCCAGTCAGTGAGCTAGCTAGTGATGGGATGAGGCGTGTCCTGGAGTCAGCCAGTCAGTGAGCTAGCTAGTGACGGGATGAGGCGTGTCCTGGAGTCAGCCAGTCAGTGAGCTAGCTAGTGACGGGATGAGGCATGTCCTGGAGTCAGCCAGTCAGTGAGCTAGCTAGTGACGGGATGAGGCATGTCCTGGAGTCAGTCAGTTAGCTAGCTAGTAACGGGATGAGGCATGTCCTGGAGTCAGCCAGTCAGTTAGCTAGCTAGTGACGGGATGAGGCATGTCCTGGAGTCAGCCAGTCAGTGAGCTAGCTAGGTGACGGATGAGGCACGTCCTGGAGTCAGCCAGTCAGTGAGCTAGCTAGTGACGGGATGAGGCATGTCCTGGAGTCAGCCAGTGAGCTAGCTAGTAACGGGATGAGGCATGTCCTGGAGTCAGCCAGTCTGTGAGCTAGTGACGGGATGAGGCGTGTCCTGGAGTCAGCCAGTCAGTGAGCTAGCTAGTGACGGGATGAGGCATGTCCTGGAGTCAGCCAGTCAGTGAGCTAGCTAGTGACGGGATGAGGCATGTCCTGGAGTCAGCCAGTCAGTGAGCTAGCTAGTAACGGGATGAGGCGTGTCCTGGAGTCAGCCAGCTAGTGACGGGATGAGGCGTGTCCTGGAGTCAGCCAGTCAGTGAGCTAGCTAGTGACGGGATGAGGCATGTCCTGGAGTCAGCCAGTCAGTGAGCTAGCTAGTAACAGGATGAGGCGTGTCCTGGAGTCAGCCAGCTAGTGACGGGATGATGCGTGTCCTGGAGTCAGCCAGTCAGTGAGCTAGCTAGTAACGGGATGAGGCATGTCCTGGAGTCAGTCAGTTAGCTAGCTAGTGACGGGATGAGGCGTGTCCTGGAGCCGGCCAGTCAGTGAGCTAGTAACGGGATGAGGCATGTCCTGGAGCCCAGTCAGTTAGCTAGCTAGTGACGGGATGAGGCATGTCCTGGAGTCAGCCAGTCAGTGAGCTAGCTAGTGACGGGATGAGGCGTGTCCTGGAGCTCAGCCAGTCAGTGAGCTAGCTAGTGACGGGATGAGGCATGTCCTGGAGTCAGCCAGTCAGTGAGCTAGCTAGTGACGGGATGAGGCGTGTCCTGGAGTCAGCCAGTCAGTGAGCTAGCTAGTGACGGGATGAGGCATGTCCTGGAGTCAGTCAGTGAGCCAGCTAGTGACGGGATGAGGCATGTCCTGGAGTCAGCCAGTCAGTGAGCTAGCTAGTGACGGGATGAGGCGTGTCCTGGAGTCAGCCAGTCAGTGAGCTAGCTAGTGACGGGATGAGGCATGTCCTGGAGTCAGTCAGTTAGCTAGCTAGTGACGGGATGAGGCATGTCCTGGAGTCAGCCAGTCAGTGAGCTAGCTAGTAACGGGATGAGGCATGTCCTGGAGTCAGTCAGTTAGCTAGCTAGTAACGGGATGAGGCATGTCCTGGAGTCAGCCAGTCAGTGAGCTAGCTAGTAACGGGATGAGGCATGTCCTGGAGTCAGTCAGTTAGCTAGCTAGTGACGGGATGAGGCGTGGTCCTGAGTCAGCCAGCTAGTGACGGGATGAGGCATGTCCTGGAGTCAGTCAGTTAGCTAGCTAGTGACGGGATGAGGCATGTCCTGGAGTCAGCCAGCTAGTGACGGGATGAGGCGTGTCCTGGAGTCAGTCAGTCAGTGAGCTAGCTAGTGACGGGATGAGGCATGTCCTGGAGTCAGCCAGTCAGTGAGCTAGCTAGTGACGGGTTGAGGCATGTCCTGGAGTCAGCCAGTCAGTGAGCTAGCTAGTGACGTGGGTTGAGGCATGTCCTGGAGTCAGCCAGCTAGTGACGGGATGAGGCGTGTCCTGGAGTCAGCCAGTCAGTGAGCTAGCTAGTAACGGGATGAGGCATGTCCTGGAGTTAGCTAGTTAGTGACGGGATGAGGCGTGTCCCGGAGTCAGCCAGTTAGCTAGTTAGTGACGGGATGAGGCATGCCCTGGAGTCAGCCAGTCAGTGAGCTAGCTAGTGACGGGATGAGGCACGTCCTGGAGTCAGCCAGTCAGTGAGCTAGCTAGTGACGGATGAGGCATGTCCTGGAGTCAGCCAGTCAGTGAGCTAGCTAGTGACGGGATGAGGCGTGTCCTGGAGTCAGCCAGTCAGTGAGCTAGCTAGTGACGGGATGAGGCATGTCCTGGAGTCAGCCAGTCAGTGAGCTAGCTAGTGACGGGATGAGGCACGTCCTGGAGCCAGCCAGTCAGTGAGCTAGCTAGTGACGGGATGAGGCATGTCCTGCAGTCAGTGAGCTAGCTAGTGACGGGATGAGGCATGTCCTGGAGTCAGCCAGTCAGTGAGCTAGCTAGTGATGGGATGAGGCATGTCCTGGAGTCAGCCAGTCAGTGAGCTAGCTAGTGACGGGATGAGGCATGTCCTGGAGTCAGCCAGTCAGTGAGCTAGCTAGTAACGGGATGAGGCGTGTCCTGGAGTCAGCCAGTTAGCTAGCTAGTGACGGGATGAGGCACGTCCTGGAGCCGATCCACGGGAGAGGTAATGAGTTTTATAGATTAGCAGTGTCAGCCAGGCTGGAGCAGCATCCTGATTTAATGACACACAGCAACAAGATGAGCAGGTGTTTATTCCCCCTCAGCTCGGCTTTCCTTGCTCGCCCCTTGCAGACCTTTACCACTGCACTCTTCACTGCTAGGCTCGCCCACGCTGGCTCATGCTCAGCAAGCATGACACAAATAGCCTTTTTTTCAGGTTTGTTTAGCGTTTGGGGATTGATACATTGACTATATTGGTGTTGTCAGTGTTTCTGAAAGACCAGTTGGAGGACCTATTTTTGTGGTGTGTGTGTGTGTGTGCGACGTGTGTTTTGTAGGATTTAGTATTGTCTAGCTGTTCTACTCTTAAAGGGGCATTCAGTCAGTCAGGGGCGGGCCCCACACACACGCCCCGGCCCCACACCATGCTCCTCAATACATCCACCATTACTTCCCCCAAGCTCTCTCTCAGTCTCTGGCCTGGGAAGCATATGTTAACATTGCCAAAGCAAGTGAGGTAGATCATATACCAAAGTGAGGTTGTGTTCTCTGTTTAAACCTGATGTTTCGAGCGTTTCTCTGAGGACCTAAGACTGAATGATGGTTAAAAGGTTATTGAACCGCTGAAGTGGTTGGTGTTTTACTGGTTTCTAATCAGTTCTTGACCTCTCCACTTCTCTCTTCTCCATCAGTCTTCAGATTGAACACACACACACACACACACACTTAACTCTCTCCGCAGAGACAACTGGACCCTGTTGGAGCTGGGCTCTTCCAGGAATAAACCTCAGGAGAACGGATGGTTGGATGGATGGAGGGGGAGAGAGGATGGATGGAGGGGGAGAGAGGGATGGAGGGGGGAGAGGGATGGAGAGGAAAGATGGATGGAGAGAGGGAGGGAGAAGATGGAGGGAGGGAGAAGATGGATGAGGGAGGGAGGGAGAGGATGAAGGGAGGGAGGGAGGGAGAGGATGGAAGGGAGGGAGGGAGGGAAGGAGGGAGAAGATGGATGGAGGGGAGGAGGGAAAGATGGAGGGAGGAGGGAGGGAGAGATGGAGGGAGGGAGGGAGGGAGAAGATGGATGGAGGGGAGGAGAAGATGGATGGAGGGGAGGGAGAAGATGGATGGAGGGGGTAGGAGAAGATGGATGGGAGGGAGGGAGGGAGAGGGATGGAAGGAGGGAGGAGGAAGGAGGGAGAAGAGGGAGGAAGGGAGGAGAAGAGGAGGAAGGAGGGAGAAGATGGAGGGAGGGAGGAGGGAGGGAGGGAGTGAGGGAGGGAGGGGAGGGAGGGAGGGAGTGAGGGAGGGAGGGAGGAGAGGGAGTGAGGAGGGAGGGAGTGAGGGAGGGAGGGGAGGAGGAGGGGAGGGAGGAGGGAGGAGGGGAGGGAGGGAGGGATGAAAAGCTCCTCTCAATCCACCCACATCCCAATCTGCAGCTCACTGCTATAGGCTGGCTATATTATCCCCAGTGACATCACTGTCTTATTGACCAATCCGTCTTATAAACACAGACAGCAAACCAGGATGTCGGCCACAGCAGTGAAAGAACCGGGGCTTGGGTTTGTGGTGGAAACTGAATGGCCTCCTCTCCAGTCAGAGAGTGAATATGACCTTAGGTTGCATCCCAAATGGTGCCCTATTTAGTAGTGCACTATGTAGGGAATAGGCTGCCATTAGGGATGCAGGCTTAATTTGTGTATGTGTGTTTTTTTAAACCTGTCTGAGCGACATGTATGGGATGACTCATGGGACAGTGGGGTGGAAAGGGAAGCCTGGGCTAGTAGGAGCTTGAAGGAGAGCCGTAGGCTAATCTTATCAGTGTAAAGCTGTGGATTAACGCGGTACTGGAGGATGAACCCAGGATCTCTGACCCTGGGGGCTGGCTGGCAGGTTTCATACTTAACAGTAGCTATATTGGTACACCTAGTGAGCCTTGGCCCTGCCTTTTTGAGTTTGATTCATGGTCTCACCTGAAGACTAAACGGGACTAAATCACTTACAGATAGGGTCGCAAAATTCTGGTAACCAGAATTCCTGCTTTCAGAAATCCAGAAATGTTTTATTTATTTATTTTTTATTTATTTTTATTTTGTAAGATTCAGGGAATAAAATCTTGACTCCTCAAACCAGGATTTCTCTTGGGGAAAGGTACTGAAATTCTTGCAACCCTACTTACAAGATCTGGGACCAGGCTACTTGAGACTACTACTCAAGACTACTATCCTCTGTCCTGCTCAAGAAAAACTGTCCAGAATCCACATGTCCATCAGAATGGAACCGTGAAACGTGGTTGACGCTATCTGCATGTGTCTCCATATCGCCATCCAAGTTCACAAAGTCCACTATAGCACCATATTGATATGATCTGAAGCCTTTGTTTCCTTTCCTTACTAAACACTCATAGGTCATGTGACTTTTTGCTGTTCTAATAAGACGATGCTCGGGCGGGATCTACAAACAAACAAAAACATTCCTAGGGTTGGTTGCCATTTTTTTCAAAAGCATTTTCCTCCTCCTCCTTTTCTCTCCTCTCACAGTAGAAGAGTCTGATATCATTGACTTGGAGAAGCGCTATTGGCTGCTGAAAGCCCAGTCCAGGACCGACGCTTTGACTTGAGACTTTTGTCCCGTTGGTCTCTCCTCCTATTCACGCTTCGCTAAGTGAAGGTATGGCATATTTCTGATGTGTTCTTTGATGCCAGCCGGATGTTATGGGGACATGTTAAACCTGGTTCCCCAGATAGACAGTCACCCATGAACATTCAAACACAGTTATACACACTCACACACTCACACACACTCACACACACACTAACACTCACTCACACACACACACTCACACACACACTAACACTCACTCACACACACACTCTCACACACTAACACTAACACTCACTCACACACACTAACACACACTCACACACGCACACTAACACACACTAACACACTAACGCACACTAACACACACTCACCACACACTAACACACTAACACACACTCTCACTCACACACTAACACACACACACTCACTCACACACTAACACACACTCACACACACACTAACACACACTCACACACTAACACACACTCACACACTAACACACACTCACACACTAACACACACTCACACACTAACACACTCACACTAACACACACTCACACTAACACACACACTCACACACTAACACACTAACACACACACACTCACACTAACACACACTCACACTAACACACACTCACACACACACTAACACACACACACTAACACACTCACACACTAACACACACACTAACACACTCACACACTAACACACTCACACACTAACACAAACACTAACACACTCACACAAACACTAACACACACACACACACACTAACACACACACTAACACACACACTAACACACACACACACACAATCATCAATCTATGACTCACTGCTTGTGTCGTTAGAGGATTCTTTTTTGTTGTTGAACGAAAACATGGCCGAGCGATAGCTGCTGAGCTGGCCTTGGGAAAGGTTGTCTTTGCGCTAGCTAACGCAAACGTTCGCTTATAGCTTACATTGTCAAACACGCAAGGTTAACAGCCAACGTTAGCTAGCAAGCTAACTTGATTACAACGATGTCGACACTGACCTGAACAGGAGGACCTTGGCTGTATGTTTCAGTAGTAGCCGCTAGAGATGCTTCCTCTCACGACACTGGGTCCCAGAGCGAGGCACAATGAAGGTCGTTCGAGTGGGCAGGGATTTATTGCAAAGACACGCCTTCCCTCAAGGCCAGGCCAGTGGCCATGTTTTTTTTCAGTCCTCAATGTTTTACGAATATTAATGTGATCCTTGTGATGCGGTTTGAATGAGTTCCCAAAAGATCTGATACCAAACCTTCACACAAAACTATTTCTCTTTTGCAAACGTCCATTTTGTAGTAGAACATGGTTTAACTTGTCTTTTTGTTGATCATGTTTTCCAGGTTTGTTTCATGCGTTTGATGAGAACCGGGACAATCACATCGACTTTAAGGAGATCTCCTGTGGCCTGTCTGCCTGTTGCCGGGGGCCCGTCGCCGAGAGGCAGAAATGTAAGAGCTGCTGTGTGATCTGTTGTCGTAGAGTAGTGATTTCCTAACCTAAGGCTTCCTTTCACACATTATGGTGTGTACATGTACGCTGAGTGGAAAAGCTGCAATGCTTTCCCCAATCTCCTTATGTGGGTCCTGTGTGGCTCAGTCGGTAGAGCATGGCGCTTGCAACGCCAAGCGCCGTGGGGTTCGATTCCCCGCTGGGACCACCCATATGTAAAAGTAGTGGCCCCAGCCGACTTGTAAGTCGCTTTGGACAAAAGCGTCTGCTAAATGGGATATATATATATATATATATATTTGTAAAAACATAGATGTGGTTGATTTTTTTTATTTTTTTACGATCACAACTGCCTCTGAATAGTCATTAGTATGTAATCTACCCTGTCGTCTAGATTCTCATCGGGCCTTGAAATTACATTTTCACGCTTGGAAAATGGCTGCAGATATTGGAACTCAAGACTCCAGTTAATTATCTAAGTAGCTCGCTGCAGATCACACGGAGGAATACAGATGACTTGCACAACATATTTGGTATCACTGCGGCTTGAACAGCGACTGTGGCTTGAGGAGTCTGTAGTTAGAAAGTACAATGTTATGTTAAAGAGTATTTTTGTACCCTCCTCTTTCTCTCTCGTGTTTCCCCAGTTTGTTTCAAAGTGTTTGACGTGGACCGGGGATGGGGTTCTGTCCCGAGACGAAATCCACGAGATGGTAGCCGCACTCCTGGAAGTTTGGAAGGACACCGCACAGACACACTTCCTGTAAGTACTGTTGGACACCACTTCCTGTAAGTACTGTTGGACACCACTTCCTGTAAGTACTGTTGGACACCACTTCCTGTAAGTACTGTTGGACACCACTTCCTGTAAGTACTGTTGGACACCACTTCCTGTAAGTACTGTTGGACACCACTTCCTGTAAGTACTGTTGGACACCACTTCCTGTAAGTACTGCTGGACACCACTTCCTGTAAGTACTGTTGGACACCACTTCCTGTAAGTACTGTTGGACACCACTTCCTGTGGCAAGTACTGTTGGACACCACTTCCTGTAAGTACTGTTGGACACCACTCCCGTAAGTACTGTTGGACACCACTTCCGTAAGTACTGCTGGACACCACTTCCCGTAAGTACTGTTGGACACCACTTCCCGTAAGTACTGCTGGACACCACTCTCCCGTAGTACTGTTGGACACCACTTCCCGTAAGTACTGTTGGACACCACTTCCCGTAAGTACTGTTGGACACCACTTCCCGTAAGTACTGCTGGACACCACTTCCCGTAAGTACTGTTGGACACCACTTCCCGTAAGTACTGCTGGACACCACTTCCCGTAAGTACTGTTGGACACCACTTCCCGTAAGTACTGCTGGACACCACTTCCGTAAGCACTGCCGGACACCACTTCCCGTAGAGTACTGCCGGACACCACTTCCCGTAAGCACTGCCGGACACCACTTCCCGTGGTACTGCCGGACACCACTTCCCGTAAGTACTGCCGGACACCACTTCCCGTAGTACTGCCGGACACCACTTCCTGTAAGTACTGCCGGACACCACTTCCTGTAAGTACTGCCGGACACCACTTCCTGTAAGTACTGCCGGACACCACTTCCTGTAAGTTCTGCTGGGACACAGACTAAATCGATAATGTAATGGAGGTGGTTGGGTTTGAATAAGTACCTAAGTTCTGACTCTCATTATCCTGTTTTTAGGAGCTGCTCACCAACGTGTCGGACATCGTGAGGGAATCCTGAACATGCACGACACGACCAAGGTGAGACTCTTCTAGGAGATATAATAGCTGTTTTTGTCTGTAACGTGATTGGATAATTATCTCCATAATGCTACTGCTGTCCACTGACATTTTAGCCCTCGTTTTTGACCCTAACCTTTGACTCGACCTTGAACCTCACACACAGCTGGGTCACCTGACCCTGGAGGACTACCAGATCTGGAGTGTGAACAGCGCTCTGGCTAACGAGTTCCTCAACCTGCTGTTCCAGGTCAGAACGAACACACACACACACACACACTCTCACACACACACTCTCACACACATTTGATGGTTTGTTCCAGTTCTGTTTCCATGTTTCCCTCAGTTTATAGTTTGCTTTCTTTCATGCCTCTCTGTCTGTGTTTCTGTAGGCCTGGGGCTTTCTTTCATGCCCCTCTGTCTGTGTTTCTGTAGGCCTGGGGCTTTCTTTCATGCCCCTCTGTCTGTGTTTCTGAAGGCCTGGGGCTTTCTCTTTATGCCCCCTGTCTGTGTTTCTGCAGGCCTGGGGCTTTCTCTTCATGCCTCTCTGTCTGTGTTTCTGCAGGCCTGGGGCTTTCTCTTCATGCCCTCTGTCTGTGTGTTTCTGCAGGCCTGGGGCTTTCTCTTCATGTGCCCCTCTGTCTGTTTCTGCAGGCCTGGGGCTTTTCATGCCCTCTGTCTGTTTCTGCAGGCCTGGGGCTTTCTCAGCGGGGGTTTCTGCAGGTCTGTTGGCATTGGCCTGGGGCTTTCATGCCTCTGTCTGTTTCTGCAGGCCTGGGGCTTTTCTCTTCATGCCCCTCTGTCTGTGTGTTTCTGCAGGCCTGGGGCTTTCTCTTCATGCCTCTCTGTCTGTGTTTCTGAAGGCCTGGGGGCTTTCTCTTCATGCCTCTCTGTCTGTGTTTCTGAAGGCCTGGGGCTTTCTCTTCATGCCTCTCTGTCTGTGTTTCTGAAGGCCTGGGGCTTTCTCTTCATGCCTCTCTGTCTGTGTGTTTCTGTAGGCCTGGGGCTTTCTTCTTCATGCCTCTCTGTCTGTGTTTCTGAAGGCCTGGGGCTCTTCATGCCTCTGTCTGTGTGTTTCTGTAGGCCTGGGGCTTTCTCTTCATGCCCCTCTGTCTGTCTGTGTTTCTGAAGGCCTGGGCTTTCTCTTCATGCCCTCTGTCTGTGTTTCTTGCAGGCCTGGGGCTTTCTCTTGCCCTTCTGTCTGTGTTTCTGCAGGTCTGTTACATTGTCCTGGGCTTTCATGCCCCTCTGTCTGTCTGTGTTTCTGCAGGCCTGGGGCTTTCTCTTCATGCCCCTCTGTCTGTGTTTCTGCAGGTCTGGGGCTTTCTCCTTCATGCGTCTTTGTCTGTCTGTCTGTTTCTGCAGGTCTGTCACATTGTCCTTGGGCTTCACCTGCCACCGCTGAAGAGGAGGGACAAATCATCAGGTATACACATCAACCACCTGTCCTTCTGCCCTGGGCAAGGCAGTTAACCCACTGTTTCTGATTCAGAGGGGTTAAATGTGTTGTACAACTGTCAAGGTATCCCCCTTCACATCCCCCTTCTCCTGAAGAACTACACCTCTACAGTTGTGTGTGTGTGTGTGTGTGTGTGTGTGTGTGTAGGGGGTGGCTGGACAGAGAGGCCAGACATGGGCTTCAGCCTGGTGAGAACTGGTTCCTCATCTCCAGCCAGTGGTGGACGCTCTGGAAGGGCCACGTCAACTATGTGAGTGGAAGTCCAAGGCTGCGTCCCAAATAGCACCAGGGCCTCGTGGGTCAAATGTAGTGCACTATAAGGGATAGGGTGCCAAGGGAAGCACCCTGAAATGTAAGCCTAACCGTTAAGTTAAATAGCAGAATATGATAATCACTCACCCTCTCTATCTCTCTCTCGATCTATCTCAAGTAGGACCGCAAGTCCATCATGGTGGATCAGCCCTCTATCCTCTCCTCTCTGAGGAATCCTCAGGCCTCTGCCATCGCCGGGAGCCTGCCCCCCTGGAGCCAGGGGGTAGGTGAAGGTCTGGGGGTCCCCAGCCCAGCCAGCCCCTCAGAGGAGAGGTCCCCTGATGCTGTGTCCAGCGCCTGAAGCCACAGAGACACAAAGCACCGGTCAGTGACCAGACCACTAGACCACTACGCTGTGTGTGCTGTTACGACCTCAAACTATGGGTTATAACTGTTTATTCATTATTTATAAACTACTTATTAATTCATGATTTACTCTTTCTAAACTACTTTTAACCATTTTACAACCCCTCAAAGGGTACCTTAACCTGACTGTAAAGTGTCCCTGTACCTGACTGTACAGTGTCCCTGTACCTGACTGTACAGTGTCCCGGTACCTGACTGTAAAGTGTCCCGGTACCTGACTGTAAAGTGTCCCGGTACCTGACTGTAAAGTGTCCCTGTACCTGATCCTGTAAAGTGTCCTTGTACCTGACTGTAAAGTGTCCCTGTACCTGACTGTAAAGTCCCTGTACCTGACTGTAAAGTGTCCCTGTACCTGACTGTAAAGTGTCCCTGTACCTGACTGTAAAGTGTCCCTGTACCTGACTGTAAAGTGTCCCTGTACCTGACTGTAAAGTGTCCCTGTACCTGACTGTACAGTGTCCCTGTACCTGACTGTAAAGTGTCCCTGTACCTGACTGTAAAGTGTCCCTGTACCTGACTGTAAAGTGTCCCTGTACCTGACTGTACAGTGTCCCTGTACCTGACTGTACAGTGTCCCTGTACCTGACTGTACAGTGTCCCCTGTACCTGACTGTACAGTGTTTCTCTGATCCCGCCCCCCCACCCCCTTCCTCCTCAGTGGTGACCCCCCAGGCCGGCCCCCCCTCAGCCACAGAGATCTGTTTTGCCCGGCAACACAACATGTCAGACAACAACCAGTGTTTCTCCGGGGCCAACGGCCACATCCCCTCCCCTCTCAGCCCCAGCTGGCAGCTCAGAGGCCTGAGCCATCGACAACCAGCCCCTGTCAACACAGACCCCATGAAGGTGTGTGTGTTTCCTCATATTATAATAGGTTACATCAGCTATTTCTAGTATGTTGTCTAGTCCATTTTCAAACACCAAGTTGTTGATTAAGTTCACAGAGAAAAGTGTTATTCTATCCAAACTCTCCCACTGAGCCTGTCTAGGCAGCCTCTCTCTCTTTCTTCCTCCTAGCCATGTGGTCTTATCCTCAGCCCTGTGACGATATGGCCAGGTGTTAGGGGCATGGCCTGTATCTCCATCTGTATTAGAGGAGTAGAGAGGGCAATGTGTGTGTCCTGTTCCTCCCAGTCTCTCTCCTGTTTCTCCCAGTCTCTCTCCTGTTTCTCCCGGTCTCTCCCTGTTCCTCCCGGTCTCTCCCTGTTCCCCCCGGTCTCTCTCCTGTTCCTCCCAGTCTCTCCTGTTCCTCCCAGTCTCTCTCCTGTTCCTCCCAGTCTCTCTTCCTGTTCCCCCGGTCCTCTCCTGTTCCCCCCGGTCCCTCTCTGTTCCCCCGGTCCCTCTCCTGTTCCTCCCGGGTCTCTCCTGTTCCTCCCGGTCTCCTCTCCTGTTCCTCCCGGTCTCTCTCCCCTGTTCCTCCCGGTCTCTTCCCTGTTCCTCCCGGTCTCTCTCCTGTTCCTCCGGTCCCTCTCTCCTGTTTCTCCCGGTCTCTCTCCTGGTCCTCCCGGTCTCTCCCCTGTTCCTCCCTGCCCTCCTGTTCCTCCCGGGTCCTTCTCTCCTGTTCCCCAGGCCCCCACATTGACCATGGAGGGAGGCCGGGCTGAAGCAGTCCCTACAGCTGGTGGCGGGGCAGAGACTTTGAGACGGTGCCAGAGCCAAAGTGGAGGGCGCTGTTCCACTGGTATGGCGCCAACCTCAGCCTGCCACGACCGGGTATGTAAGGACCATAACCTCTCCTCACACAACCACTGAACCATAGATGGACCATAACACAACCACTGAACCATAGATGGACCATAACCTCCCCCTCACACAACCACTGAACCATAGATGGACCATAACACAACCACTGAACCATAGATGGACCATAACCCTCCCCTCACACAACCACTGAACCACAGATGGACCACAACACAACCACTGAACCACAGATGGACCACAACACAACCACTGAACCACAGATGGACCACAACACAACCACTGAACCACAGATGGACCACAACACAACCACTGAACCACAGATGGACCACAACACAAACACTGAACCGTAGATGGACCACAACACAACCACTGAACCGTAGATGGACCACAACACAACCACTGGAACCGTAGATGGACCACAACACAACCTCCCTCACACTATCACTGAAGCACAGATGGTCACCTCTAGGGACTGGGTCTAGCTTGAGAGATTTTCACACCATTGTGGATGATTTTTGTGACCGGTTTTCCAGTTGTGTGTGCACCTGAAATTAGGGCTCAGACCTCAAGAGTTGATTTATTCTTGCTCACAGATAAAACTGAAGAAATACATAATTAATAATAATTACTAAACAATTGCAAAACAATAATTTAAAATCAATTACATGTAATACATGACATGAATACAGTTGAAACATTACAGAATGTTTTTCCAATTAGAAAATTTAAATATTAAAATGAGATGAGAAATGAGAAAAAAACTATATATAATTTTTGGAGAAACCATTTTAAGAGCTAGAGTTAATATACAGTCTGACAACAGTGGGTGGAGGTACTGGGTGGGGTGGAGGTACTGGGTGGGGTGGAGGTACTGGGTGGGGTGGAGGTACTGGGTGGGGTGGAGGTACTGGTGGAGGTACTGGCTGGGGTGGCGGTACGGCACTGGGTGGGTGGAGGTACCTGGGGTGGCTATGTACTGGGTGGGGTGGCGGTACTGGGGTGGGGTGGCGGTACTGGGTGGGGTGGAGGTACTGGCGTGGTACTGGGTGGGGGTGGCGGCACTGGCGGTACTGGGTGGGTGGAGGTACTGGGTGGGGTGGAGGTACCGCGGCACTGGGTGGGGTGGCGGTACTGGCGGTACTGGGTGGGGTGGCGGTACTGGCGGTACTGGGTGGGTGGAGGTACTGGTGGGGTGGAGGTACTGGCGGCACTGGGGTGGGGTGGCGGCACTGGGTGGTGGCGGTACTGGGTGGGGTGGAGGTACTGGCGGTACTGGGTGGGGTGGCGGCACTGGGTGGGGTGGAGGCACGGTAGGTACTGGGTGGGGGTGGAGGTACTGGGTGGGGTGGCGGCATTGGTGGGGTGGAGGCACTGGAGGTACTGGGTGGGTGGAGGTACTGGGTGGGGGTGGAGGTACTGGGTGGAGGTACTGGAGGTACTGGGTGGGGGGTGGCTGCACTGGGTGGAGGGACTGGGTGGTGTGGCGGCACTGGGTGGCGGTACTGGGTGGGGTGGAGGTACTGGTAAGTGTACTGGGTGGGGTGAGGCACTGGCGGTACTGGGTTGGGTGGAGGTGCCCTGGGGGGGTGGCGGTACTGGGTTGGGTGGAGGTACTGGCGGTACTGGGTTGGGTGGAGGTACTGGGTGGGGTGGAGGTACTGGCGGCACTGGGTTGGGTGGAGGTACTGGGCTGGTGGAGGCACTGTGTGTTGGGTGGAGGCACTGGGTGGGTGGCGGTACCTGGGTGGGGTGGAGGTACTGGGTTGTGTGGAGGTACTGGGTGGGGCGGAGGTACTGGGTGGTGTGGAGGTACTGGCGGTACTGGGTGGGGTGGAGGTACTGGCGGTACTGGGTGGGGTGGAGGTACTGGCGGTACTGGGTGGGTGGAGGTACTGGGTGGGGTGGAGGTACTGGCGGTACTGGGTGGGGTGGAGGTACTGGGTTGTGTGGAGGTACTGGGTGGGGTGGAGGTACTGGGTGGGGTGGAGGTACTGGCGGTACTGGGTGGGGTGGAGGTACTGGGTGGGGTGGAGGTACTGGGTGGGGTGGCGGTACTGGGTGGGGTGGCGGTACTGGGTGGGGTGGCGGTACTGGCGGTACTGGGTTGGGTGGAGGTACTGGGTTGGGTGGCGGTACTGGGTGGGTTGGCGGTACTGGGTGGGGTGGAGGTACTGGGTGGAGGTACCGGGTGGGGTGGAGGTACTGGGTTGTGTGGAGGTAATGGGTGTGGTGGTGGTACTGGGTGGGGTGGAGGTACTGGGTTGTGTGGAGGTAATGGGTGGGGTGGCGGTACTGGGTGGGGTGGAGGTAATGGGTGGGGTGGCGGTACCGGGTGGGGTGGCGGTACCGGGTGGGGTGGAGGTACCGGGTGGGGTGGCGGTACTCATCCTCCTCTCCCTTTTCCCAGGTGATCCAGCAGACGACAACAGGCCGAGCTGAGCTGGAGCTCTTCCCACGCTACCTCCTCTTCCTGCGGCAGCAGCCCGCCACACGCACCCCCAGTCCAACATCTGGGTTAACATGGGTATGACCAGCCTGAGAATGTTCCCCCAGCATCTCCCCCGAGGTAACGTAAGCCTGCAGCAAGAAAGAGAGACAGCCTGCTAGGAGCCAACAAACGCTACTACTGTAGTCCACCCCTAATCATGCTGTTATAATGGACTAGTCCGGCCCCTAATCATGCTGTTATAATGGTCTGGTCCGGCCCCTAATCATACTGTTATAATGGTCTGGTCCGGCCCCTAATCATGCTGTTATAATGGTCTGGTCCGGCCCCTAATCATACTGTTATAATGGTCTGGTCCGGCCCCTAATCATGCTGTTATAATGGACTGGTCCGGCCCCTAATCATGCTGTTATAATGGTCTGGTCCGGCCCCTAATCATGCTGTTATAATGGTCTGGTCCGGCCCCTAATCATGCTGTTATAATGGTCTGGTCCGGCCCCTAATCATGCTGTTATAATGGTCTGGTCCGGCCCCTAATCATGCTGCTATAATGGACTGATCCTTCCCCTAATCATGTTGTTATAATGGACTGGTCCGGCCCTAATCATGCTGCTATAATGGACTGATCCGGCCCCTAATCATGCTGCTATAATGGACTGATCCTTCCCCTAATCATGCTGTTATAATGGTCTGGTCCGGCCCCTAATCATGCTGCTATAATGGACTGATCCTTCCCCTAATCATGTTGTTATAATGGTCTGGTCCGGCCCTAATCATGCTGCTATAATGGACTGATCCTTCCCTAATCATGTTGTTATAATGGACTGGTCCGGCCCCTAATCATGCTGTTATAATGGACTGGTCCGGCCCCTAATCATGCTGCTATAATGGACTGGTCCGGCCCCTAGTCATGCTGCTATAATGGACTGATCCTTCCCCTAATCATGCTGTTATAATGGACTGATCCTTCCCCTAATCATGCTGTTATAATGGACTGATCCTTCCCCTAATCATGCCCCTAAAATGGACTGATCCTTCCCCTAATCATGCCCCTAAAATGGACTGGTCCGGCTCCTAATCAAGTTCTTAGAATGGACTGCAGGATGAGTCATGGTCCATAGGGGGTGGATATGGTGCCCACTGACTGTACTAAAGTACCCTGAGAGCCTAACTGTTACTCTTCTGTACGCATAGCCTTGTTGTCACAACAGTGGTGCTATGAAGCTTGACACGCCCTCAGTAAAGCCTACATAGAAAAATAATGATGACATAACAGAAACTGTAAACAACAGCTGATGACAGTGCTAGCCAATTAGACTACTTTAACAGATTTGTGACAGTGCTAGCCAATTAGCCTACTTTAACAGATTTGTGACAGTGCTAGCCAATTAGACTACTTTAACAGATTGGTGTCAGTGCTAGCCAATTAGCCTACTTTAACAGATTGGTGACAGTGTTTAATTCAGGTGTTAGAGTGGTGCACAAAGACACTATGAGGCGTTAGTGGTGCACAGAGACACTATGAGGCGTTAGTGGTGCACAGAGCACTATGAGGCGTTAGTGGTGCACAGAGACACTATGAGGCGTTAGTGGTGCACAGAGACACTATGAGGCGTTAGTGGTGCACAGAGACACTATGAGGCGTTAGTGGTGCACAGAGACACTATGAGGCGTTAGTGGTGCTGCAGAGACACTATGAGGCGTTAGTGGTGCACAGAGACACTATGAGGCGTTAGTGGTGCTGCAGAGACACTATGAGGCGTTAGTGGTGCTGCAGAGACACTATGAGGCGTTAGTGGTGCTGCAGAGACACTATGAGGTGTTAGTGGTGCACAGAGACACTATGAGGCGTTAGTGGTGCACAGAGACACTATGAGGCGTTAGTGGTGCACAGAGACACTATGAGGTGTTAGTGGTGCACAGAGACACTATGAGGCGTTAGTGGTGCACAGAGACACTATGAGGCGTTAGTGGTGCACAGAGACACTATGAGGCGTTAGTGGTGCTGCAGAGACACTATGAGGCGTTAGTGGTGCACAGAGACACTATGAGGCGTTAGTGGTGCACAGAGACACTATGAGGCGTTAGTGGTGCTGCAGAGACACTATGAGGCGTTAGTGGTGCTGCAGAGACACTATGCGGCGTTAGTGGTGCTGCAGAGACACTATGCGGCGTTAGTGGTGCACAGAGACACTATGAGGCGTTAGTGGTGCACAGAGACACTATGAGGCGTTAGTGGTGCACAGAGACACTATGAGGCGTTAGTGGTGCACAGAGACACTATGAGGCGTTAGTGGTGCACAGAGACACTATGAGGCGTTAGTGGTGCTGCAGA
The DNA here is from genome assembly GCF_036934945.1 of Oncorhynchus masou masou. Taxonomy (NCBI): domain Eukaryota; kingdom Metazoa; phylum Chordata; class Actinopteri; order Salmoniformes; family Salmonidae; genus Oncorhynchus; species Oncorhynchus masou. The sequence goes on along the minus strand of NW_027009273.1, from coordinate 25,787 downwards.
GACACTATGAGGCGTTAGTGGTGCTGCAGAGACACTATGAGGCGTTAGTGGTGCACAGAGACACTATGAGGCGTTAGTGGTGCTGCAGAGACACTATGAGGCGTTAGTGGTGCACAGAGACACTATGAGGCGTTAGTGGTGCTGCAGAGACACTATGAGGCGTTAGTGGTGCGCAGAGACACTATGAGGCGTTAGTGGTGCTGCAGAGACACTATGAGGCGTTAGTGGTGCTGCAGAGACACTATGAGGCGTTAGTGGTGCACAGAGGCACTGAGGCGTTAGTGGAGCACAGAGACACTATGAGGCGTTAGTGGTGCTGCAGAGACACTATGAGGCGTTAGTGGTGCACAGAGACACTATGAGGCGTTAGTGGTGCTGCAGAGACACTATGAGGCGTTAGTGGTGCGCAGAGACACTATGAGGCATTAGTGGTGCTGCAGAGACACTATGAGGCGTTAGTGGTGCACAGAGACACTATGAGGCGTTAGTGGTGCTGCAGAGACACTATGAGGCGTTAGTGGTGCACAGAGACACTCCATGAGGCGTTAGTGGTGCCAAGGTAGAGACACTATGAGGCGTTAGTGGTGCGCAGAGACACTATGGGAGGCGTTAGTGGTGCTGCAGAGACACTATGGAGGCGCAGTGGTGCTGCAAGAGACACTATGAGGCTTAGGTGGTGCACAGAGGCACTGGAGGCGCAGGTGGAGCTGCAGAGACACTATGAGGCGTTAGTGGTGCTGGGTAGAGACACTATGAGGCGTTAGCAGTGCTGCAGAGACACTATGAGGCGTTAGTGGTGGTGCAGAGACACTGCTGATGCGTTAGTGGTGCGCAGAGACACTAAGGGAAGCTAGTGGTGCTGCAGAGACACCTGAGGCTTAGTGGTGCTGCAGAGACACCAAGAGGCGTTAGTGGTGCACAGAGGCACTATGAGGCGTAGTGAGCACAGAGACAACTATGAGGCGTTAGTGTTGCACAGAGACACTATGAGGCGTTAGTGGTGCTGCAGAGACACTATGAGGCGTTAGTGGTGCACAGAGACACTATGAGGCTAGTGGTGCACAGAGGCACTATGAGGGCGTTAGTGGTGCACAGAGGCACTATGAGGCGTTAGTGGTGCACAGAGGCACTATGAGGCGTTAGTGGTGCACAGAGACACTATGAGGCGTTAGTGGTGCTACAGAGACACTATGAGGGCGTTAGTGGTACAGAGGCACTGAGGCGTTAGTGGAGCTGCAGAGACACTATGAGGCGTTAGTGGTGCTGCAGAGACACTATGAGGCGTTAGTGGTGCTGCAGACACACTATGAGGCGTTAGTGGTGGGTGCAGAGACACTATGATGTGCTAGTGGTGCGTAGAGACACTATGAGGCGTTAGTGGTGCTGCAGAGACACTATGAGGCGTTAGTGGTGCTGCAGAGACACTATGGAGTGGTACATAGGCACTATGAGGCGTAAAGTGAGCACAGAGACACTATGAGGCGTTAGTGTTGCACAGAGACACTATGAGGTATGCTAGTGGTACAGAGGCACTATGAGGCGTTAGTGGTGCACAGAGGCACTATGAGGCTAGTGGTACAGAGGCACTATGAGGCGTTAGTGGTGCACAGAGACACTATGAGGCGTTAGTGGTGCTACAGAGACACTATGAGGCGTTAGTGGTGCACAGAGACACTATGAGGCGTTAGTGGTGCTGCAGAGACACTATGAGGCGTTAGTGGTCACAGGAGACACTATGAGGCGTTAGTGGTGCACAGAGACACTATGAGGCTAGTGGTGCTGCAGAGACACTATGAGGCGTTAGTGGTCACAGAGACACTATGAGGCGTTAGTGGTGCACAGAGACACTATGGAGGCTGCTTAGTGGAGCACAGAGACTATGAGGCGCAGTGGTGCTGCCGAGACACTAAGGAGGCGTTAGTGGTGCTGCAGAGACACTATGAGGCGTTAGAGTGGTGCACAGAGACACTATGGGAGGCGTTAGTGGAGCACAGAGACTATGGAGGCGTTAGTGGTGCTGCAGAGACACTATGAGGCTAGTGGTGCACAGAGACACTATGAGGCGTTAGTGGTGCTGCAGACACTATGCTTAGTGGAGCACAGAGAACACTATGAGGCGTTAGTGGTGCTGCCGAGACACTGAGGCGTTAGTGGTGCACAGACACTATGAGGCGTTAGTGGAGCACAGAGACTATGAGGCGTTAGTGGTGCTGCCGAGACACTATGAGGCGTTAGTGGTGCTGCCGAGACACTATGAGGCGTTAGTGGTGCTGCAGAGACACTATGAGGCGCAGGAGCACAGAGACTATGAGGCGCAGTGGGTGCTGCAGAGACACTATGAGGCGTTAGTGGTGCTGCAGAACACTATGAGGCGTTAGTGGTGCACAGAGACACTATGAGGCGTTGGTGGTGCTGCAGAGACACTGAGGAGGTGAGAGTGGTGCGTTAGGCGTTAGTGGTGCCACAGAGACACTATGGCGTTAGTGGTGCACAGAGACACTATGAGGCGTTAGTGGTGCACAGAGAGTGGTGCACTATGAGGTGTTAGTGGTGCACAGAGACACTATGAAGGCGTTAGTGGTGCACAGAGACACTATGAGGCGTTAGTGGTGCACAGAGACACTATGAGGCATTAGTGGTGCTGCAGAGACACTATGAGGCGTTAGTGGTGCACAGAGACACTATGAGGCGTTAGTGGTGCACAGAGACACTATGAGGCGTTAGTGGTGCTGCAGAGACACTATGAGGCGTTAGTGGTGCCAGAGACACTATGAGGCGTTAGTGGAGCACAGAGACACTATGGGAGGCGTTAGTGGTGCTGCCGAGACACTATGAGGGCGTTATTGGTGCTGCCGAGACACTATGGGCGTTAGTGGAAGCACAGAGAACACTATGGAGGCGTTAGTGGAAACTGCAGAGACACTATGAGGCGTTAGTGGTGCTGCAGAGACACTATGAGGGCGTTAGTGGTGCTGCAGAGACATGAAGGCGTTAGTGGTGCTGCAGAGACACTATGATGCGTTAGTGGTGCGCAGAGACACTATGAGGCGTTAGTGGTGCTGCAGAGACACTATGAGGCGTTAGTGGTGCTGCAGAGACACTATGAGGCGTTAGTGGTGCACAGAGGCACTATGAGGCGTTAGTGGAGCACAGAGACACTATGAGGCGTTAGTGTTGCACAGAGACACTATGAGGCTAGTGGTGCTGCAGAGACACTATGAGGCGTTAGTGGTGCACAGAGACACTATGAGGCGTTAGTGGTGCACAGAGGCACTATGAGGCGTTAGTGGTGCACAGAGGCACTATGAGGCGTTAGTGGTGCTACGAGACACTATGAGGCGTTAGTGGTGCACAGAGACACTATGAGGCGTTAGTGGTGCACAGAGACACTATGAGGCGTTAGTGGTGCTACAGAGGACACTATGAGGCGTTAGTGGTGTGGTGCATGAGGCGTTGGTGGAGCACACTATGGGGCGTTAGTGGTGCTGCCGAGACACTATGAGGCGTTAGTGGTGCTACAGAGACACTATGAGGCGTTAGTGGTGCACAGAGACACTATGAGGCGTTGAGTGGAGCACAGAGACTATGAGGCGTTAGTGGTGCTGCCGAGACCCATGAGCGATTGGTAGTGCTGGGAGGCGTTAGTGGTGCTGGGAACATGAGGCGTTGAGACACTATGAGGCGTTAGTGGTGCTGCAGAGACACTATGAGGCGTTAGTGAGCACAGAGACACTATGGGCGTTAGTGGTGCTGCAGAGACACTATGAGGCGTTAGTGGTGCTGCCGAGACACTATGAGCGTTAGTGGTGCACAGAGACACTATGAGGCGTTAGTGGTGCTGCAGAGACACTATGAGGCGTTAGAGTGGTGCACAGAGACTATGAGGCGTTAGTGGTGCACAGAGACACTATGAGGCGTTAATTATGCACAGAGACACTATGAGGCGTTAGTGGTGCACAGAGACACTATGAGGCGTTAGTGGTGCACAGAGACACTATGAAGGCGTTAATGGTGCACAGAGACACTATGAGGCGTTAGTGGTGCACAGGAGACACTATGAGGCATTTAGTGGTGCTGCAGAGACACTAAGGAGGCGTTAGTGGTGCACAGAGACACTATGAGGCGTTAGTGGTGCTGCAGACACTATGAGGCGTTAGTGGTGCTGCAGTTACACTATGAGGCGTTAGTGGTGCTGCCGTAGACACTATGAGTGTGGTGCTGCAGAGACACTATGAGTCGTTAGAACTGCAGAGACACTATGAGGCGTTAGTGGTGCTACCGAGACACTATGAGGCGTTAGTGGTGCTGCCGAGACACTATGAGGCGTTAGTGGAGCACAGAGACACTATGAGGCGTTAGTGGAGCACAGAGACACTATGAGGCGTTAGTGGAGCACAGAGACAATATGAGCGTTAGTGGTGCTGCAGAATCACTATGTAGTGGAGCACAGAGACACTATGAGGCTGTGTGGTATACAGAGACACTATGAGACGTTAGTGGTGCTGCAGAGACACTATGAGGCGTTAGTGGAGCACAGAGACACTATGAGTGGTGCACAGAGTATATGAGGCGTTAGTGTTGCACAGAGACACTATGAGGCGTTAGTGGTGCTGCAGAGACACTATGAGGCGTTAGTGGTGCACAGAGACACTATGAGGCGTTAGTGGTGCACAGAGGCACTATGAGGCGTTAGTGGTGCACAGAGGCACTATGACGTTAATGGTGCACAGAGGCACTATGAGGCGTTAGTGGTGCACAGAGACACTATGAGGCGTTAGTGGTGCTACAGAGACACTATGAGGCGTTAGTGGTGCTGGTGCTATGAGGCGTTAGTGGTGCACAGAACACTATGAGGCGTTAGTGGTGCACAGAGACACTATGAGGCGTTAGTGGTGCACAAGACACTATGAGGCGTTAGTGGAGCACAGAGACTATGAGGCGTTAGTGGTGCTGCCGAGACACTATGAGGCGTTAGTGGTGCTGCCGAGACACTATGAGGCGTTAGTGGTGCTGCAGAGACACTATGAGGCGTTAGTGGAGCACAGAGACACTATGAGGCGTTAGTGGTGCTGCAGAGACACTATGAGGCGTTAGTGGTGCTGCCGAGACACTATGAGGCGTTAGTGGTGCACAGAGACACTATGAGGCGTTAGTGGTGCTGCAGAGACACTATGAGGCGTTAGAGTGGTGCACAGAGACACTATGAGGCGTTAGTGGTGCACAGAGACACTATGAGGCGTTAGTGGTGCACAGAGACACTATGAGGCGTTAGTGGTGCACAGAGACACTATGAGGCGTTAGTGGTGCACAGAGACACTATGAGGCGTTAGTGGTGCACAGAGACACTATGAGGCGTTAGTGGTGCACAGAGACACTATGAGGCGTTAGTGGTGCTGCAGAGACACTATGAGGCGTTAGTGGTGCACAGAGACACTATGAGGCGTTAGTGGTGCACTGCAGGGTTACTATGGCGTTAGTGGAGCACAGAGACACTATGAGGCGTTAGTGGTGCTGCCTGAACATATGAAGGCGTTAGTGGTGCTGCCAGGAACACTATGAAGGCGTTAGTGAATTGCTGCAGAGACACTATGAGGCATTAGTGGTGCTGCAGAGACACTATGAGGCGTTAGTGGTGCTGGGAACACTGAGGCGTTAGTGGGCACAGAGACACTATGAGGCGTTAGTGGAGCACAGAGACACTATGAGGGCGTTAGTGGAGCACAGAGACTATGAGGGGCGTTAGTGGAGCACAGAGACACTATGAGGCGTTAGTGTTCAGAACACTAT
>NW_027009273.1:0-15000 GCF_036934945.1 Oncorhynchus masou masou | reverse complement strand
TTCTCCTCCTCCCACCCAGAACTATCTGACCCTGTTCTCCCTTCCACCCAGAACTATCTGACCCTGTTCTCCTCCTCCCCCAGAACTACCTGACTCTGTTATCCTCCTCCCCCAGAACTATCTGACCCTGTTCTCCTCCCACCCAGAACTATCTGACCCTGTTCTCCTCCCCCCCACCCAGAACTATCTGACCTCCTGGATGATGAGAACCACACTCTGGAGGGCCTGAAGATTCAGGACGAGCAACACTTAGTTATCGAGGGTACGTTCAAAGAACTCTATAATAAACTCAAACTTTTATCTGACTGCTGAATGTGTTGAAATGTAAAAAATAAAATAAATGTTTTAAAACCTGACTGCAAACTTCTGATTTAAAAAAGAGAAGATAAAAGTAGCAGGTCTTTTACTGTAAGTCATTGATGTAAAAAAAAAATTCATCTTGTGTGTTTTTAGTTCGGAACAAAGACATGAGCTGGCCAGAAGAGATGTCCTTCATCGCTAACAGCAGTAAAATGGACCAACATAAAGGTGAAGTTATCGCGTCACAAACCTCTTCAGCACATCGGGCTACGTTTACAACGCAGTTATCGCGTCACAAACCCCTTCAGCGATCGGTACACACGTTTACAACGCAGTTATCGCGTCACAAACCCCTTCAGCGCATCGGTACACACGTTTACAACGCAGTTATCACGTCACAAATCCCTTCAGCGCATCGGTACACACGTTTACAACGCAGTTATCGCGTCACAAATCCCTTCAGCGCATCGGTACACACGTTTACAACGCAGTTATCGCGTCACAAATCCCTTCAGCGCATCGGTACACACGTTTACAACGCAGTTATGAAGAGCTTTTACTATTTTAGGATGATATATTTATCTCTAACCTCCCTCCGATTCTCCCCTAAAGCCTGGCAAACATGTAAATATTGGGCCTAATACTGTGTGTGTCTACCACCCCCATCCCACCCCCTCCCCAGTTGCTACGGAGAAGGGTGCCACGGGCCTCAGTAACCTAGGCAACACGTGCTTTATGAACTCTAGTATCCAGTGTGTTAGTAACACCACGCCCCTCACTGACTACTTCATCTCAGGGAGACACCTCTATGAACTCAACAGGTAGGTGTGTGTCTGTCTGTGTCTGTCTGTCTGTCTGTCTGTCTGTGTCTGTCTGTGTGTCTGTGTGTCTGTCTGTGTGTCTGTCTGTCTGTCTGTCTGTCTGTCTGTCTGTCTGTCTGTGTCTGTCTGTGTCTGTGTCTGTGTCTGTCTGTGTCTGTCTGTGTCTGTCTGTGTCTGTCTGTGTCTGTCTGTGTCTGTCTGTGTCTGTCTGTCTGTCTGTGTCGTGTCTGTGTCTGTCTGTGTGTCTCTGTGTCTGTGTGTGTCTGTGTGTCTCTGTGTCTGTCTGTCTGTGTACACGTGTTGTGAAAAGTTAAACAGCTTGTTGAATAGCATTACTGACTTGTTATTTGTGTGTCCAGGACCAACCCCATCGGGATGCGAGGTCACATGGCTAAATGCTACGGAGACCTGCTGATGGAGCTGTGGAGTGGAACACAGAAGAACGTTGCTCCTCTCAAACTCCGGGTGGGTTATAAATCCTGGCATGGATCGTCACAACAGTGGATGGGATTTCCTTACTCCCTGTAGTGGACAACTATGTCCTTAATGTCCCATTTGTGATATGAGTGTATTGACTAATACGTGTTGTCATGGGCCTCCCGGGTGGCTCAGTGGTTCAGGCGCTGTACTGCTGTGCCATCAGAGACTCTGGGTTCGGGTCCAGGCTCTGTCGTAACCGGCCGCGACCGGGAGGTCTGTGGGGGCGTCGTCCGGGTTAGGGAGGGTTTGGCGGTAGGGATATCCTTGTCTCATCGCGCACCAGTGTCTCCTCTGGCGGGCAGGGCGCAGTGCGCGCTAACCAAGGTTGCCAGGTGCACAGTGTTTCCTCCGACACATTGGTGCGGCTGGCTTCCGGGTTGGATGCGCGCTGTGTTAAGATGCAGTGCGGTTGTGTATCGGAGGACGACATGGCTATCGACCTTCGTCTCTCCCGAGCCCGTACGAGAGTTGTAGCGATGAGACAAGATAGTAGCTACTACAACAATTGGATACCACGAAATTGGGGGAGAAAAAGGGTTAAAAATAAATTTAAAAAATAATGTGTTTTTCTTTTTTAGCGCAGACCGTTGGCTAAATAGCCGATAACCGGTCAGCTGGCTCCTTTTTCCACTTCATTAATGAACTCGCTTCTTTTCATTTAAAATCTTCCGATTTTCTAGTCAGGAAAGTCCTGTATAGCCTTCCCCACAAGAAGGAACGATATGCATTTTCTAGTGACCTCTTTGTTGATGGTGTCGGCTGTCAGTCACAAAGCCAGCGATGACAGGAGGATGCTGGTTGGTCACTCAGCTGTCTGTCCCGCCTCTCGGTGCCTGTGTTATCTTTGTGCGCTCTGGTTGACTGCAGTCAAATTTATTTTTCGTGATCCTATTTTGGACAATATCCAAAACATCTAGCAATACGCTGAATTCATACATTATCAGCCATTTGAATTGTAAAGTCATATCTTTCAACTCATTTTTACCAATCTAAAAGGTAAAGTCATAAAAAGTATTCAATCATTTAGCTGTGTATTTCAGATGGAAGGAAAGCATTAGAAATAGAGCTCGTTTGGCGTGAGCGGCTGTGCCATTAGAGATCCTGGTTCGAGTCCAGGCTCTGTCCGCAGACGGCCGAGACCCAGGAGTGGCGGTGAACAATTGGCCCAGCATCGTCCGTGTTAGAGGAGGGTTTCGCCCGGAAGGGATGTCCTTGTCCCATCGCGCACCAGCGACTCCTGTGGCGAGCCGGGCGCAGTGCACGCTGACACGGTCGGGCAGGTGTACGGGTTTCCTCCCACACTTTGGTGCGGCTGGCTTCCGGGTTAAGTGGGCATTTTTGTCAAGAAGCAGTACTTTTTATTTTTTTCACCATTCGGGAACAGCTCTGAAGATCTAATGTGATTGGTCAAAATAAACATTTTGTGGGGAAAAAATGATCAGAATTGTTTTAGCTTGTGGTAACGTAGTCATTGTGACGTGAATGAATTCGGCAGGGTAGCCTAGTGGTTAGAGTGTTGGACTAGTAACCGGAAGGTTGTGAGTTCAAACCCCGAGCTGACAAGGTACAAATCTGTCGTTCTGCCCCTGAACAGGCAGTTAACCCACTGTTCCAAGGCCGTCATTGAAAATAAGAATTTGTTCTTAACTGACTTGCCTCGTAAATAAAGATTAAATAAAAAATAAATAAATAAAATGGACTAATATGTGGTTGTCTCACTACCGCCCCTGTAGTGGACGATAGCAAAGTACGCCCCCCACGGTTCAACGGCTTCCAGCAGCAGGACAGTCAGGAGCTCCTGGCCTTCCTATTGACGGGCTCCATGAGGACCTGAACAGGTGCATGAGAAACCCTACGTAGAGCTGAAGGACAGCAACGGACGACCCGACTGGGAGGTCGCCTAGAGGTCAGAGTTCAATCAATAAACCAAACATACGCGCATTACGCGCACAACTTCACACACACACACGTGCACACAGTCAACCAATACACAGACGCACAATCAAATCAATCATTATTTTCTCAGAGAGAATTATCCACTGTTTAATATGGAAAAAATTTAATCGATCAACTAAAAAGGAAAAACTAGACTGTTTAGTAACATTCACCGATCAGCACTACATCATCATCATCGTCCTTAGGAGCATCTTCTGGCAGCCATCTTGGGTGTCTGGAGACCAGGAGAGAGTCGATGGAAAGTCAGCCCATCCACTAATCACTTCTTAAGGAGTGGATGACCTGTGAAGTGTATTGATATGCAGTTAATGAACAGTGTGTGTGTGTGTGTGTGTGTGTGTGTGTGTGTGTGTGTGTGTGTGTGTGTGTGTGTGTGTGTGTGTGTGTGTGTGTGTGCCCGTATGTTTATAGGAGTAATTAGCAGCATTAGTGCTGTGTGTGTGTGTGTGTGTGTGTTGTGTTCCTCGTCAGGCGTGGGAGAACCACTTGTGTGTGTTTTACATCTCTATGGTTCCATGTGTGTGTGTGTTTTACATCTCTATGGTTCTATGTGTGTGTGTGTGTGTGTTTTACATCTCTATGGTTCCATGTGTGTGTGTGTGTTTTACATCTCTCTATGGTTCCGTGTGTGTTCCTCGTCAGGCGTGGGAGAACCACTTGCGGAGGAACCGTTCCATCGTGGTGGATCTGTTCCACGGCCAGCTCAAGTCCCAGGTCAAGTGTAAGACGTGTGGTCACATCAGCGCTCGCTTCGACCCTTCAACTTCCTGTCTTTACCCCTCCCCATGGACAGCTCCATGCACCTGGAGATCACTGGTGAGGACCTGGGACTCAATACCCTGGTGGGGGTGGGGGGTGGGCTCCCTGGAAAGGGGTGGGAGGGTAGGGTCCCTGGAAAGGGGTGGGAGGGTAGGTCCCTGCAAAGGGGTGGGAGGGTAGGTCCCTGGAAAGGGGTGTGGGAGGGTAGGTCCCTGGAAAGGGGTGGGAGGGTTTGATCTCTGTGGACATGATTTCCGGGTGGTGAGTTGGTTTTCGTCTTAATTGACCTCAACCGTTTGCCAGAGGAGAGGGTTTTAAAATTATTTTTCATGCACACTTCCTTACCCTGGTGGCAGCGGCAGGGAAGCCTAGTGGTTAGAGGAGGCAGGTAGTCTAGTGGTTAAGAGGAGGCAGGTAGCCCAGTGGTTAGAGGAGGCAGGTAGCCTAGTGGTTAGAGGAGGCAGGTAGCCTAGTGGTTAGAGGAGGCAGGTAGCCTAGTGGTTAGAGGAGGCAGGTAGCCTAGTGGTTAGAGGAGGCAGTTAGCCTAGTGGTTAGAGGAGGCAGGTAGCCTAGTGGTTAGAGGAGGCAGTTAGCCTAGTGGTTAGAGGAGGCAGTTAGCCTAGTGGTTAGAGGAGGCAGGTAGCCTAGTGGTTAGAGGAGGCAGTTAGCCTAGTGGTTAGAGGAGGCAGTTAGCCTAGTGGTTAGAGGAGGCAGGTAGCCTAGTGGTTAGAGGAGGCAGGTAGCCTAGTGGTTAGAGGAGGCAGGTAGCCTAGTGGTTAGGGGAGGAGGCAGGTAGCCTAGTGGTTAGGAGGAGGCAGGTAGCCTAGTGCTAGAGGAGGCAGGTAGCCTAGTGGTTAGGGAGGCAGGTAGCCTAGTGGTTAGAGGAGGCAGGTAGCCTAGTGGTTAGAGGAGGCAGGTAGCCTAGTGGTTAGAGGAGGCGGGGTAGCCTAGTGGTTAGAGGAGGCGGGGTAGCCTAGTGGTTAGAGGAGGCGGTAGCTAGTGGTTAGAGGAGGCGGGGTAGCCTAGTGGTTAGAGGAGGCGGGAGTAGCCTAGTGGTTAGAGGAGGCGGGGTAGCCTAGTGGTTAGAGGAGGTGGGGTAGCCTAGTGGTTAGAGGAGGCAGGGTAGCCTAGTGGTTAGAGGAGGCGGGGTAGCCTAGTGGTTAGAGGAGGCGGGGTAGCCTAGTGGTTAGAGGAGGCGGGGTAGCCTAGTGGTTAGGAGGAGGCGGGTAGCCTAGTGGTTAAGAGGAGGCGGGGGTAGCCCAGTGGTTAGAGGAGCGGGGTAGCCCAGTGGTTAGAGGAGCGGGGTAGCCTAGTGGTTAGAGGAGGCAGGTAGCCTAGTGGTTAGAGCGTTGGACTAGTAACAGAAAGGTTGCAAGATCGAATCCCCGAGCTGACAAGGTAAAAATCGTTCTGCCCCTGAACAAAGCAGTTAACCCACTGTTCCTAGGTTGTCATTGCAAATAACAATTTGTTCTTAACTGACTTGCCAGGTTAAATAAAGATTAAATAAATAAAAAATAAACCTGAGAATTGGTGCAGGTCCTTATAAGAAGCCAAGCGGCAGCCAATGGCCCGTTTCCCCAGAACTCAATTAATAGCAAATCTATCCTTCTAGACAACAATATAATAATAATATTATTATTATTATAATAATGATGATCACTGGGAAATATGCATATTTCTATTCACTTTCCTGAAGTGACTGCATTTGTCTGTCTCTCTCTCTCTCTCTCTCTCTCTCTCTCTCTCTCTCTCTCTCTCTCTCTCTCTCTCTCTCTCTCTCTCTCTCTCTCTCTCTCTCTCTCTCTCTCTCTCTCTCTCTCTCTCTCTCTCTCTGTGTGTGTCTCTCTCTCTCTGTGTCTCTCTCTGTGTGTGTCTCTCTCTCTCTGTGTCTCTGTCTCTCTCTCTCTCTGTCTGTGTCTCTCTGTGTGTCTCTCTCTCTCTGTGTCTCTGTCTTTCTCTCTCTCTCTCTCTCTCTGTGTCTCTCTCTGTGTGTCTCTCTCTCTCTCTCTCTGTCTCTGTCTCTCTCTCTCTCTGTGTCTCTCTCTGTGTGTCTCTCTCTCTCTCTGTCTGTCTCGTCTGTCTGTCAGTCATTATGCTGGATGGTTCTACCCCTGTACGGTTCGGCCTGAGGCTCAACATGGATGACAAGTACACCGGTCTGAAGAAACAGCTGAGTGAACTGTGTGGCCTGGAACCAGAACAGATACTACTGGCTGAGGTCCACACCTCCAACATCAAGGTACACACACACACACACAATAGTCCAATACAGAGGAAGCAATGGTACTAATTGTTTTTGTGCGCTGTAGAACTTCCCTCAGGATAATCAGAAGGTGCGTCTGTCGGTGAACGGCTTCCTGTGTGCGTTGAGATCCCTAGGCCATGCTCCCCCACTTCCCTCACCTCTCCAACACAGACCGGGTGAGAACCTCCTACGCTAGGGCTGGGTAGAATGTTACGCTAGGGTGGGTGGAATGTTACGCTAGGGCTGGGTAGAATGTGCCGCTAGGGGGTGGGTAGAATGTTACGCTAGGGGTGGGTAGAATGTTACGCTAGGGTGGGTAGAATGTTACGCTAGGGGTGGGTAGAATGTTACGCTAGGCTGGGTAGAATGTTGGCCGCTAGGCTGGGTAGAATGTTACGCTAGGGGTGGGTGAATGTTACGCTTGGGGTGGGTAGAATGTTACGCTGGGGAGGTGGGTAGAATGTTACGCTGGGGTGGGTAGAATGTTACGCTAGGTGGGTAGAATGTTACGCTAGGGCTGGGTAGAATGTTACGCTAGGGGTGGGTAGAATGTTACGCTAGGGTGGTAGAATGTTACGCTAGGCTGGGTAGAATGTTACGCTAGGGCTGGGTAGAATGTTACGCTTAGGCTGGGTAGAATGTTACGCTAGGGCTGGGTAGAATGTTACGCTAGGGGTGGGTAGAATGTTACGCTGGGGTGGGTGGAATGTTACGCTAGGGCTGGGTAGAATGTTACGCTAGGGGAGTGGGTAGAATGTTACGCTGGGTGGGTAGAATGTTACGCTAGGGGTGGGTAGAATGTTACGCTAGGGGTGGGTAGAATGTTACGCTAGGGTGGGTGGGAATGTTACGCTAGGGCTGGGTAGAATGTTACGCTAGGGTGGGTAGAATGTTACGCTAGGGGGGTAGAATGTTACGCTAGGGTGGGTAGAATGTTACGCTAGGGTGGGTGGAATGTTACGCTTAGGGTGGGTAGAATGTTACGCTAGGGGGTGGGTAGAATGTTACGCTAGGGGTGGGTAGAATGTTACGCTAGGGTGGGTAGAATGTTACGCTAGGGGTGGGTAGAATGTTACGCTAGGGGTGGGTAGAATGTTACGCTAGGGGTGGGTAGAATGTTACGCTAGGGGTGGCTAGAATGTTACGCTAGGGGTGGGTAGAATGTTACGCTAGGGGTGGGTAGAATGTTACTAGGGGTGGCTAGAATGTTACGCTAGGGGTGGCTAGAATGTTACGCTGGGGTGGCTAGAATGTTACGCTAGGGTGGGTAGAATGTTTACGCTAGGGGTGGCTAGAATGTTACGCTAGGGGTGGCTAGAATGTTACGCTAGGGGTGGCTAGAATGTTACGCTAGGGGTGGCTAGAATGTTACGCTAGGGTGGCTAGAATGTTACGCTAGGGTGGCTAGAATGTTACGCTAGGGGTGGCTAGAATGTTACGCTAGGGGTGGGTAGAATGTTACGCTAGGGGTGGGTAGAATGTTACGCTAGGGTGGGTAGAATGTTCGCTAGGGTGGGTAGAATGTTACGCTAGGGGTGGGTAGAATGTTACGCTAAGGTGGTAGAATGTTACGCTTGGGGTGGGTAGAATGTTACGCTAGGGGTGGGTAGAATGTTACGCTAGGGGTGGCTAGAATGTTACGCTAGGGGTGGGTAGAATGTTACGCACGCTGCTTCTAGAGGCTGGTAGAATGTAGCACTGCTTCTAGAGGCTGGTAGAATGTAACGTATGCTGCTTCTAGAGGCTGGTAGAATGTAACACACTGCTTCTAGAGGCTGGTAGAATGTAACACTCTGCTTCTAGAGGCTGGTAGAATGTAACTTACTGCTTCTAGAGGCTGGTAGAATGTAACACTGCTTCTAGAGGCTGGTAGAATGTAACACTCTGCTTCTAGAGGCTGGTAGAATGTAACACTGCTTCTAGAGGGCTGGTAGAATGTAACACACTGCTTCTAGAGGCTGGTAGAATGTAACACTCTGCTTCTAGAGGCTGGTAGAATGTAACACTCTGCTTCTAGAGGCTGGTAGAATGTAACGCATGCTGCTTCTAGAGGCTGGTAGAATGTAACACACTGCTTCTAGAGGCTGGTAGAATGTAACACTCTGCTTCTAGAGGCTGGTAGAATGTAACACACTGCTTCTAGAGGCTGGTAGAATGTAACACTCTGCTTCTAGAGGATGGTAGAATGTAACGCACTGCTTCTAGAGGATGGTAGAATGTAACACTCTGTTTCTAGAGGATGGTAGAATGTAACGCATGCTGCTTCTAGAGGCTGGTAGAATGTAAACACGCTGCTTCTAGAGGCTGGTAGAATATAACACGCTGCTTCTAGAGGCTGGTAGAATGTAACACACTGCTTCTAGGATGGGTACCACCTCTCCTTATGACCTTAACTCTACCATTCTCCTCACAGTCACATGATAAACCAACTCACTGTTTCCTGAAGGGCTCTCTGACATGTCTGCCTGTAACACCTCTCCAGACATCACCCCTGTGCCCATGGCCCAACACCCGGGTGGGGGTGGCAGCTAATCCTGATGCTAAGCCTGGTCTGATCTCCAACGGCACGCCCAGCACCATGGTGCACTGCGGAGAGACCACAGAGAGAAGCCTGGCCAACGGAGGGGTGGGGGTGCCCAACGGACACGTGTCTCCCGTCCTGGACAGCCCCTTCATCGGGTACATCATCGCCATGCACAGGAAGTTATGGTGGGTACCACAGTATAAAATATTTTACACAATAAATTAATTAGAATAGAATGGTTTATATACACCGCTAAAATAAATAAAGGGAACACTTAAACAACACAATGTAACTCCAAGTCAATCACACTTCTGTGAAATCAAACTGTCCACTCAGGAAGAAACACTGATTGACAATAAATTTCACATGCTGTTGTGCAAATGGAATAGACAACAGGTGGAAATTATAGGCAGTTAGCAAGACACCCCCAATAAAGGAGTGGTTCTGCAGGTGGGGACCACAGACCACTTCTCAGTTCTATGGCACTTCCTGGCTGATGTTTTGGTCACTTTTGAATGCTGGCACACACTACTGAATGCACACACACTACTGAGCCTCATTTTGACTTGTTTTAAGGACATTACATCAAAGTTGGATCAGCCTGTAGTGTGGTTTCACACTTTTGAGTGTGACTCCAAATCCAGACCTCCATGGGTTGATAAATTTGATTTCCCTTGATCATTTTTGTGTGATTTATGTTGTCAGCACATTCAACTATGTAAAGAAAAAAGCATTTAATAAGAATATTTCATTCGTTCAGATCTAGGATGTGTTATTTTTGTGTTCCCTTTTATTTATTTGAGCAGTGTATATATAATATATAGTGTGTGCTGCTATTGTGGGCAACAGGCACACTCCGAGTTGGCATTCACACCTAAATCTCCAGATGCTGTTTTCCACTGTGCCCTTACATTCGATTCTGGTGATTTTATTTTAGAATGCCACATTGTATCTCAGTCGTTAAGAAGAGACTCAGCATTCCATTCTGTTTATTTACAAAGCGCTCCTGCACAATTTTCCCAACATGTGTCTGACAACGCTGGTCAAGGTCACAACAATAGACTGCAGTAACACGAGCACAATACTGAGTCGTGCTCGAGGTTCCAATGGTGGCTTCTGATTTAGGGAGACCTGCATTTTTGTTTTTTTATGCTCCTGTGATGTGGATGTGTTGCAGGAGGCTCAGGGTTGAATGGGCTGCAGGGAGGCTCAGGGTTGAATGGGTTGCAGGGGGAGGCTCAGGTTGAATGTGTTGTAGGGGAGGTCTAGGTTTAATGTGTTGCAAGGGGAGGCTCAGGGTTGAATGTGTTATTGGGGGAGTGTGGCTCAGGGCTGAATGTGTTGCAAGGGGGAGGCCCAGGGTTGAATGTGTTGCTGGGGGAGGCTCAGGGTTGAATGTGTTGCTGGGGAGGCTCAGGGTTGAATGTGTTGCAGGGGAGGCTCAGGGTTGAATGTGTTGCTGGGGGAGGCTCAGGGTTGAATGTGTTGCTGGGGGAGGCTCAGGGTTGAATGTGTTGCTGGGGAGGCTCAGGGTTGAATGTGTTGCAGGGGAGGCTCAGGGTTGAATGTGTTGCTGGGGGAGGCTCAGGGTTGAATGTGTTGCAAGGGGAGGCTCAGGGTTGAATGGGTTGCTGGGGGAGGCTCAGGGTCGAATGCCTTGCAGGGGAGGCTCAGGGTGGATTTTGTGTTTTGTACTGATGTTTGTACTGTGAAAAAGAGACACGGTCTGTTTAAGTGAAATATATTGAAGGAGTAAGGAGAGTATAGTATCCATGAGGAAATACATTTCTCATGTTTCGGCATCGAGGTTCGTAGTTCTGACTGTTGTTGTTGCTCCTGTGTGTCCTCCTGTAGATGCGGACTGAGTTGTATTTCCTGTCCAGTCAGAAGAACCGCGCCAGTCTGTTTGGGATGCCCCTGATCGTTCCCTGTACGGTTCACACCAGTCAGAAAGACCTGTACGATGCTGTCTGGATACAGGTGGCCCGTCTGGCCAGCCCTCTGCCCCGCAGGAGGCCAGCAACCATGCACAGGACTGGTCAGTACCACACACACACACACACATATCACACAGACACACATATCACACAGACACACACACACACACACACACACACACACACAGACACACACACACAGACACAC
The DNA here is from genome assembly GCF_036934945.1 of Oncorhynchus masou masou. Lineage (NCBI taxonomy): Eukaryota > Metazoa > Chordata > Actinopteri > Salmoniformes > Salmonidae > Oncorhynchus > Oncorhynchus masou. The sequence continues at coordinate 3,767 of NW_027009273.1, read as the reverse complement.
ACACACACACACACACACATATCACACACACACACACACAGACACACACAGACACACACAGACACACACAGACACACACAGACACACACAGACACACACACACACACACAGACACAGACACACACACAGACACACACACACACACACAGACACAGACACAGACACACACACACACAGACACACACACACACACACACACACACACACACAGACACACACACACAGACACACACACACACACACACACACAGACACACACAGACACACACAGACACACACATATCACACACACAGACACACACACACAGACACACACATATCACACACAGACACAGACACACACAGACACACACATATCACACACATATCACAGACACACACACACACACAGACACACACAGACACACACATCACACACATCACAGACACACACAGGGCTAGTCGGCAAGTCTCCACTTGATTGACTGAACAGGGTTATTGTGTCTATTCATGAAGTCTCCCGTTGACGGGAAGGTTCTTGATTAAAGGATATTTTTATTGACTGAAGGTGATATTGTTTTGTAGGTTGTTAGTGATGTCGCGTGTGTGTGTGTTATGCCCCTACTGCAGTGATGACAGTATGGGCTACCAGTATCCCTTCACACTGAGGGTGGTGGCGAAGGATGGCAACTCATGTGCCTGGTGTCCCTGGTACAGGTGAGGCCTCCTCCACCATCATCATCATCAAAACACACACTTCTCTTCTATTACTGTATCCATCTCATGTGGGGGAAACTGCGTGTGTGTGTGGGGGAAACGGCGTGTGTGTGTGGGGGAAACGGCGTGTGTGTGTGGGAGAAGCGGCGTGTGTGTGTGTGGGGAGAAGCGGCGTGTGTGTGTGGGGAAACGACGTGTGTGTGTGTGGGGAAACGCGTGTGTGTGTGTGGGAAACGGCATGTGTGTGGGGGAAACGGCGTGTGTGGTGGGGAAACGACGTGTGTGGGGGGGAAACGGCGTGTGTGTGGGGGGGGAACGGCGTGTGTGTGTGTGGGGAACGGCGTGTGTGTGTGTGGGGGAAACGGCGTGTGTGTGGGGGGAAGCGGCGTGTGTGTGTGGGAAACGGCGTGTGTGTGTGTGTGTGGGGGAAACGGCGTGTGTGTGTGTGGGGAAACGGGCGTGTGTGGGGGGACGGCGTGTGTGGGGAAGAGGAACGGCGTGTGGGGGAAGCGGCGCGTGTGTAGGGGGAACGGGCGTGTGGGGGGAAGGGGAACGGCGTGTGTGTGGGGAAACGGCGTGTGTGTGTGGGGAAACGGCGTGTGTGTGGGGAAACGGGCGTGTGTGTGTGGGGAAAGCGGGCGTGTGTGTGGGGTGGAAACGGCGTGTGTGTGGGGAAGCGGCGTGTGTGTGTGTGGGGGAAACGGCGTGTGTGTGTGGGGAACGGCGTGTGTGTGTGTGGGGGAAACGGCGTGTGTGTGTGGGGTGGAAACGGCGTGTGTGTGGGGGAAACGGCGTGTGTGGGGGAAACGGGCGTGTGTGGGGGGAAGGGGAACGGCGGCGTGTGTGGGGGAAACGGCGTGTGTGTGTGTGGGGGAAACGGGCGTGTGTGTGGGGGAAACGGCGTGTGTGTGTGGGGGAAACGTGCGTGTGTGTGGGGGAAATGGTGTGTGTGTGTGAAACGGGCGTGTGTGGGGGAAATGGCGTGTGTGTTGGTACCATCTCTGTGCTTCTGCTCGTGTGTGTTACTGTGTGTGTTCAGGTTCTGTCGAGGCTGTGCGGTGGACTGTACGGAGGACAGGGCCTCGGTAGGAAACGCCTGCATAGCTGTCGACTGGGACCCGACAGCCCTGCACCTCCGCTACCAGACTTCACAGGAGAGGGTAATGTTCACGAAGCCGGGCCTTTCTGTATAAAACAGGCAAACAGGCATCGAGGCATTCAGTTACTGTTTGATTGAATGTTAGAATGGGCAGAAGGAATGACAAGAGTGCGTGGTATGATCATCAGTAGTATGATCATCGGTGGTGTGATAATCGGTGGTGTGATAATCGGTGGTGTGATAATCGGTGGTGTGATAATCGGTGGTGTGATAATCGGCGGTGTGATAATCGGTGGTGTGATAATCGGTGGTGTGATCATCGGTGGTGTGATAATCGGTGGTGTGATCATCGGTGGTGTGATCATCGGTGGTGTGATCATCGGTGGTGTGATCATCGGTGGTGTGATAATCGGTGGTGTGATAATCGGTGGTGTGATAATCGGTGGTGTGATAATCGGTGGTGTGATCATCGGTGGTGTGACCATCGCCATGCGTCCTGGATCCACTATCTCATAAACGGCTGACCTCCTGGGCTTGTTTAACGTACGATGGCGTTCCCGGGTTTCCCCGAGAACCGTGCCATGGAGCGAAAACAAATCCAGTCCTGTGGGCAAACAACGCTGCTGATGAGGGAAGCTCTGGAGGAGAATGGCAAGAATCGCGCAGGCTTACAGGCGGGCCACGAATGGTACAAATGACGGCGCAGAATCAATCAACCAATCAAATGTATTTATTTGAGAATCCTTCAGGACATCAGCTGATGTCACAAAGTGCTGTACCGAAACCCAGCCCCAAACCCCAAACAAGCAATGCAGGTAGAAGCACGGTGGTTAGGAAAAACTCCTAAAAGGCCAAAACCTAGGAAGAAACCTAGAGGAACCAGGCTATGAGAGGTGGACAGTCCTCTTCTGGCTGTGCCGGTGGAGATTATAACAGAACATGGCCAAGATGTTTAAAAGTTCACAGATGCCCAGCAGGGTCAGATGATAATAATCACAGTGGTTGTAGAGGGTGCAACAGTTCGGCACCCTCCAGGAGTAATGTCAGAACAGCATCTCAGAACACAACTCGTCGGTCCTTGTCACAGAAGGGATATTACAGCAGACGACCACACCGGGTTCCTATCCGCTAAAAACAAGAAGAACCGACTCCAGTGAGCAACGCCATCACCAACACTGGACAATTGGGGAGTGGGAAAACATTGCCTGGTCCGACGAATCCTAGTCCCTGTTGTGTCATGCTGATGGCAGTCAGGATTGGGCGTGTAAGCAACATGAGTCCATGGCCCCGCCCTGCCTGGTGTCAACGGTACAGGCTGGTGGGTGTCAGATTGGGCGTAAGCAACATGAGTCCATGGCCCTGTCCTGCCTGGTGTCAACGGTACAGGCTGGTGGCAGTCAGGGGATTGGGCGTAAGCAACACGAGTCCATGGCCCCGTCCTGCCTGGTGTCAACGGTACAGGCTGGTGGCAGTCAGGATTGGGCGTAAGCAGCATGAGTCCATGGCCCTGTCCTGCCTGGTGTCAACGGTACAGGCTGGTGGCAGTCAGGATTGGGCGTAAGCAGCATGGAGTCCATGGCCCCGTCCTGCCTGGTGTCAACGGTACAGGCTGGTGGCAGTCAGGATTGGGCGTAAGCAGCAAGAGTCCATGGCCCCGTCCTGCCTGGTGTCAACGGTACAGGCTGGTGGCAGTGGGGTACTGGTGTGGGGAATGTGTTCCTAGCACACGTTAGGTCCCTTGATACCAATTGAGCAACAGTTGAACGCCACACCTTATAGAATCCATTCCCTTAAGAATTCAGGCTGTTCCGGAGGCAAAGTTGGATCCGACAAAGTTGGATCTGTCTCCATCTAACCCTCTTCTCCCTGTATCTGTCTCCATCTAACCCTCTTCTCCCAGTCTACATCTGTCCCATCTAACCCCCTTCTCCCTGTATCTGTCTCCATCTAACCCCCTTCTCCCTGTCTCTCT
>NW_027009272.1:15000-49396 GCF_036934945.1 Oncorhynchus masou masou | reverse complement strand
ACATTTACATTTACATTTAAGTCATTTAGCAGACGCTCTTATCCAGAGCGACTTACAAATTGGTGAATTCACCTTCTGACATCCAGTGGAACAGCCACTTTACAATAGTGCATCTAAGTCATTAAGGGGGTGAGAAGGATTACTTATCCTATCCTAGGTATTCCTTGAAGAGGTGGGGTTTCAGGTGTCTCCGGAAGGTGGTGATTGACTCCGCTGTCCTGGCGTCGTGAGGGAGTTTGTTCCACCATTGGGGGCCAGAGCAGCGAACAGTTTTGACTGGGCTGAGCGGAACTGTACTTCCTCAATGGTAGGAGGCGAGCAGGCCAGAGGTGGATGAACGCAGTGCCCTTGCTTGGGTGTAGGGCCTGATCAGAGCCTGGAGGTACTGCGGTGCCGTTCCCCTCACAGCTCCGTAGGCAAGCACCATGGTCTTGTAGCGGATGCGAGCTTCAACTGGAAGCCAGTGGAGAGAGCGGAGGAGCGGGGTGACGTGAGAGAACTTGGGAAGGTTGAACAACAGACGCCATGGAGGACTGACAGGCTTGTTGTCGGGTTGGGATAGTATTAGAATACTATTGTAAGAATCCTTGGATTGGAACCAGGATGGCTCGTTAACGTGGTGTGTTTGGTTTTTTTTTCCCTTCCCCTGAGCCTGTCAGCCGTCGGCCGGTGGAGTCTACTATGCTACACGCCAGTCCTGTCGGCACGTCCCAGGGCATGTGCGGTGGAATATGGTATGGTACCTCTGTTGTCACTCTGACCGAGTCGCTCCTCTAGGTGGGTACTGGGCACACCACTGCACCTCCTTTAGACTAGTGCCACGTCCCAAACGGCACCCTATTCCCTATGAGGTGTACTACTTTTGACCGGGACCCGTAGGGCTATGGCCAAAAATAGGGAATTAGGTACCATTTTAGGACTGCCTAGGAAGTGGTCAACACTGACACTAGTGTGTGTTTTTTATTTATTTTTATTTATTTATTTTAACAATGAACCGATAGTTGGAGTGAGTTAGTGGTTTTGCTGTGTAACCCATCTCCTGATGTGGTGGTTGGTGCAGGAAGTAAACGCACAAAGAAGCACTTTTCTTCCCACTTTCAGATTGTGGAAGTGTATATTTGGAGGTCTTGTGTGAACTCGCTCGGGCGGCTTGTTTGTCATTCTGCGCTTGGGTCTTGAAAAAACAATCACTTATCTCTGTATGCCAGGCTACTCAGTCATGGAGATGCAGCCTCTTGTTTTAAGAACAAAATACTGTCAGACTGTATTTTTAAACAGACTCCAACCTCAAGCTCCAGACATTTTTAAAAGAGATCCGTCTCCACCTGCCAGGTACAGTCCTGTCCTGAAATGGAATGTTAGCCATTTAGCCTAGCGGTTTACCTAGCGGGCTAAGCTTTGTGTGTCCCAAATGGCACCTATTATCTACAATGGTGTATTACTTTTAACGGCAGTGAACAATAGTGAATCTAGGAGTCAGTGAGCTAGCTAGTAACGGGATGAGGCGTGTCCTGGAGTCAGCCAGCTAGTGACGGGATGAGGCATGTCCTGGAGTCAGCCAGTCAGTGAGCTAGCTAGTAACGGGATGAGGCATGTCCTGGAGTCAGCCAGTCAGTGAGCTAGTGACGGGATGAGGCATGTCCTGGAGTCAGCCAGTCAGTGAGCTAGTGACGGGATGAGGCATGTCCTGGAGTCAGCCAGTCAGTGAGCTAGTGACGGGATGAGGCACGTCCTGGAGTCAGCCAGTCAGTTAGGTAGCTAGTGACGTGATGAGGCGTGTCCTGGAGTCAGCCAGTCAGTGAGCTAGCTAGTGACGGGATGAGGCATGTCCTGGAGTCAGCCAGTCAGTGAGCTAGCTAGTAACGGGATGAGGCGTGTCCTGGAGTCAGCCAGTTAGCTAGCTAGCTAGTGACGGGATGAGGCATGTCCTGGAGTCAGCCAGCTAGTGACGGGATGAGGCATGTCCTGGAGTCAGCCAGCTAGTGACGGGATGAGGCATGTCCTGGAGTCAGCTAGCTAGTGACGGGATGAGGCATGTCCTGGAGTCAGCCAGTCAGTGAGCTAGCTAGTGACGGGATGAGGTGTGTCCCGGAGTCAGCCAGTCAGTGAGCTAGCTAGTGACGGGATGAGGTGTGTCCCGGAGTCAGCCAGTCAGTGAGCTAGCGAGGGGATGAGGCATGTCCTGGAGTCAGCCAGTCAGTGAGCTAGCTCGTGACGGGATGAGGCATGTCCTGGAGTCAGCCAGTCAGTGAGCTAGCTAGTAACGGGATGAGGCACGTCCTGGAGTCAGCCAGTCAGTGAGCTAGCTAGTAACGGGATGAGGTGTGTCCCGGAGTCAGCCAGTCAGTGAGCTAGCTAGTGACGGGATGAGGCATGTCCTGGAGTCAGCCAGTTAGCTAGCTAGTGACGGGATGAGGCATGTCCTGGAGTCAGCCAGTCAGTGAGCTAGTGACGGGATGAGGCATGTCCTGGAGTCAGCCAGTCAGTGCCAGCTAGTGACGGGATGAGGCATGTCCTGGAGTCAGCCAGTCAGTGAGCTAGCTAGTGACGGGACGAGGCATGTCCTGCAGTCAGTGAGCTAGTGACGGGATGAGGCATGTCCTGGAGTCAGCCAGTCAGTGAGCTAGCTAGTAACGGGATGAGGTGTGTCCCGGAGTCAGCCAGTCAGTGAGCTAGCGAGGGGATGAGGCATGTCCTGGAGTCAGCCAGTCAGTGAGCTAGCTCGTCAGACGGGATGAGCATGTCCTGGAGTCAGCCAGTCAGTGAGCTAGCTAGTGACGGGATGAGGCATGTCCCGGAGTCAGCCAGTTAGCTAGCTAGTGACGGGATGAGGCATGTCCTGGAGTCAGCCAGTCAGTGAGCTAGTGACGGGATGAGGCATGTCCTGGAGTCAGCCAGTCAGTGAGCTAGTGACGGGATGAGGCACGTCCTGGAGTCAGCCAGTCAGTGAGCTAGTGACGGGATGAGGCATGTCCTGGAGTCAGCCAGTCAGTGAGCTAGCTAGTAACGGGATGAGGTGTGTCCCGGAGTCAGCCAGTCAGTGAGCTAGCTAGTGACGGGATGAGGCATGTCTTGGAGTCAGTGAGCTAGCTAGTGACGGGATGAGGCGTGTCCTGGAGTCAGCCAGTCAGTGAGCTAGCTAGTAACAGGATGAGGCGTGTCCTGGAGTCAGCCATTCAGTGAGTTAGCTAGTGACGGGATGAGGCATGTCCTGGAGTCAGCCAGTCAGTGAGCTAGCTAGTAACGGGATGAGGTGTGTCCCGGAGTCAGCCAGTCAGTGAGCTAGCTAGTGACGGGATGAGGCATGTCCTGGAGTCAGCCAGTTAGCTAGCTAGTGACGGGATGAGGCATGTCCTGGAGTCAGTCAGTGAGCTAGCTAGTGACGGGATGAGGCGTGTCCTGGAGTCAGCCAGTCAGTGAGCTAGCTAGTAACGGGATGAGGCATGTCCTGGAGTCAGTCAGTGAGCTAGCTAGTGACGGGATGAGGCGTGTCCTGGAGTCAGCCAGTCAGTGACGGGATGAGGCGTGTCCTGGAGTCAGCCAGTCAGTGAGCTAGCTAGTGACGGGATGAGGCATGTCCTGCAGTCAGTGAGCTAGCTAGTGACGGGATGAGGCATGTCCTGGAGTCAGCCAGTCAGTGAGCTAGCTAGTGACGGGATGAGGCATGTCCTGGAGTCAGCCAGCCAGTTAGCTAGCTAGTGACGGGATGAGGCATGTCCTGGAGTCAGCCAGTCAGTGAGCTAGCTAGTGACGGGATGAGGCATGTCCTGGAGTCAGCTAGCTAGTGACGGGATGAGGCATGTCCTGGAGTCAGCCAGTCAGTGAGCTAGCTAGTGACGGGATGAGGCGTGTCCTGGAGTCGGCCAGTCAGTGAGCTAGTGACGGGATGAGTAGTGTCCTGGAGTCGGCCAGTCAGTGAGCTAGTGACGGGATGAGTAGTGTCCTGGAGTCAGCCAGTCAGTGAGCTAGCTAGTGACGGGATGAGGCATGTCCTGGAGTCAGCCAGTCAGTGAGCTAGCTAGTGACGGGATGAGTAGTGTCCTGGAGTCAGCCAGTCAGTGAGCTAGCTAGTGACGGGATGAGGCATGTCCTGGAGTCAGCCAGCCAGTTAGCTAGCTAGTGACGGGATGAGGCATGTCCTGGAGTCAGTGAGCTAGCTAGTGACGGGATGAGGCATGTCCTGGAGTCAGCCAGTCAGTTAGCTAGCTAGTGACGGGATGAGGCGTGTCCTGGAGTCAGCCAGTTAGCTAGCTAGTGACGGGATGAGGCATGTCCTGGAGTCAGCCAGTCAGTTAGCTAGCTAGTGACGGGATGAGGCACGTCCTGGAGCCGATCCACGGGAGAGGTAATGAGTTTTATAGATTAGCAGTGTCAGGCAGGCTGGAGCAGCATCCTGATTTAATGACACACAGCAACAAGATGAGCAGGTGTTTATTCCCCCTCAGCTCGGCTTTCCTTGCTCGTCCCTTGCAGACCTTTACCACTGCACTCTTCACTGCTAGGCTCGCCCACGCTGGCCTGCGTTCAGCAAGCATGACACAAATAGCCTTTTTTCAGGTTTGTTTAGCGTTTGGGATTGATACATTGACTATATTGGTGTTGTCAGTGTTTCTGAAAGACCAGTTGGAGGACCTATTTTTGTGGTGTGTGTGTGTGTGTGTGTGTGTGCGACGTGTGTGTTTGTAGGATTTAGTATTGTCTAGCTGTTCTACTCTTAAAGGGGCATTCAGTCAGTCAGGGGCGGGCCCCACCACACACGCCTCCCATTCCACACCATGCTCCTCAATATTAATCCACCATTACTTCCCCCAAGCTCTCTCTCTGTCTCTGGCCTGGGAAACATATGTTAACATTGCCAAAGCAAGTGAGGTAGATCATATACCAAAGTGAGGTTGTGTTCTCTGTTTAAACCTGATGTTTCGGAGCGTTTCTCTGAGGACGGAAGAACTGAATGATGGTTAAAAGGTTATTGAACCGTTGAAGTGGTTGGTGTTTTACTGGTTTCCAATCAGTCCTCTTGACCTCTTCACTTCTCTCTTTCTCCATCAGTCTTCAGATTGAACACACACACACACACACACACACACACTTAACTCTCTCCGCAGAGACAACTGGACCCTGTTGAGCTGGGCTCTTCCAGGAATAAACCTCAGGAGAACGGATGGTTGGATGGATGGAGGGGGAGAGAGGATGGATGGAGGGGGAGAGAGGATGGATGGAGGGGGAGAGAGGATGGATGGAGGGGGAGAGAGGGATGGAGGGGGAGAGAGGGATGGAGAGGAAAGATGGATGGAGGGAGGGAGAGATGGATGGAGGGAGGGAGAAGATGGATGGAGGGAGGGAGGGAGGGAGGGAGAAGATGGATGGAGGGGAGGGAGAGGATGGGATGGAGGGGAGGGAGAGGATGGGATGGAGGGGAGGGAGAGGATGGAAGGGAGGGAGGGAGAAGATGGATGGAGGGAGGGAGAAGATGGATGGAGGGGAGGGAGAGGATGGAAGGGAGGGAGGGAGAAGATGAATGGAGGGAGGGAGGGAGGGAGGGAAGGAGGGAGAAGATGGAGGGAGGGATGAAAAGCTCCTCTCAATCCACCCACACATCCCAATCTGCAGCTCACTGCTATAGGCTGGCTATATTATCCCCCAGTGACATCACTGTCTTATTGACCAATCCGTCTTATAAACACAGACAGCAAACCAGGATGTCGGCCACAGCAGTGAAAGAACCGGCTTGGGTTTGGTGAACCGGAATGGCCTCCTCTCCAGTCAGAGAGTGAATATGACCTTAGGATGCATCCCAAATGGTGCCCTATTTAGTAGTGCACTATGTAGGGAATAGGCTGCCATTAGGGATGCAGGCTTAATTTGTGTATGTGTGTTTTTTTACACCTGTCTGAGCGACATGTATGGGATGACTCATGGGACAGTGGGGTGGAAAGGGATGCCTGGGCTAGTAGGAGCTAGCGAGAGCCGTAGGCTAATCTTATCAGTGTAAAGCTGTGGATTAACGCGGTACTGTGGGAGGATGAACCAAGGATCTCTGACCCTGGGGCTGGCTGGCAGGTTTCATACTTAACAGTAGCTATATTGGTACACCTAGTGAGCCTTGGCCCTGCCTTTTTGAGTTTGATTCATGGTCTCACCTCAAGACTAAACGGGACTAAATCACTTACAGATAGGGTCGCAAAATTCTGGTAACCAGAATTCCCAGGTTTTCCAGAAATCCCAGAAATGTTTTATTTATTTATTTTTTATTTATTTTTATTTTGTAAGATTCAGGGAATAAAATCTTGACTCCTCAAACCAGGATTTCTCTTGGGGAAAGTTACTGAAATTTTGCAACCCTACTTACAAGATCTGGGACCAGGCTACTTGAGACTACTACTCAAGACTACTATCCTCTGTCCTGCTCGTTAAGAAAACTGTCCAGAATCCACATGTCCATCAGAATGGAACCGTGAAACGTGTTGACGTCATCTGCATGTGTCTCCATATCGCCATCCAAGTTCACAAAGTCCACTATAGCACCATATTGATATGGTCTGAAGCCTTTGTTTCCTTTCCTTACTAAACACTCGTAGGTCATGTGACTTGTTGTTGTTCTAATAAGACGATGCTCGGGCGGATCTACAAACAAACAAAAAACATTCTAGGTTGGTTGCCATTTTTTCAAAAGCATTTCCTCCTCCTCCTTCTCTCCTCTCACAGTAGAAGAGTCTGATATCATTGACTTGGAGAAGCGCTATTGGCTGCTGAAAGCCCAGTCCAGGACCGGACGCTTTGACTTGGAGACTTTTGTCCCGTTGGTCTCTCCTCCTATTCACGCTTCGCTAAGTGAAGGTATGGCATATTTCTGATGTGTTCTTTGATGCCAGCCGGATGTTATGGGGACATGTTAAACCTGGTTCCCCCAGATAGACAGTCACCCATGAACATTCAAACACAGTTATACACACTAACACTAACACTCACACACACACTCACACACTCACACACTCACACACGCACACTAACACACACACACTAACACACACACACTAACACACACACACTAACACACACTCACACACACACACACTAACACACACACACTCACACACTAACACACACTCACACACTCTCACACACACACTAACACACACTAACACACACACACTCTCACACACTAACACACACTCACACACACACACATACACTCACACACACACACACACACTCACACTCACACACACTCACACACACTAACACACACACTCACACACTAACACACACACTAACACACACACACTCACACACACTCACACACACACTAACACACACACTCACACACACTCACACACACTCACACACACTCACACACTCTCACACACACACTAACACACACACACTAACACACACTAACACACACTAACACACACACACTCTCACACACTAACACACACTAACTCACACTCACACACATACACACACACACACACACTCACACACTCACACACTAACACACACACTCACACTCACACACTCACACTCACACACACACACTCACACACTAACACACACACTCACACACTAACACACACACTCACACACTAACACACACTAACACACACACACACTAACACTCACACACACACACTAACACACACACACTAACACTCACACACACACTAACACACACACACTAACACACACTCACACACTCACACACTAACACACACTAACACACACACACTCTCACACACTAACACACACTCACACACACACACATACACTCACACACACACACACACACACACTCACACTCACACACACTCACACACTAACACACACACTCACACACTAACACACACACACTCACACACACACACTCACACACACACTAACACACACACACTAACACACACACACTAACACACACACACTCACACACACTCACACACACTCACACACACACACACACTAACACACACTAACACACACTAACACACACTAACTCACACTCACACACTCACACACACACACACACTCACACTCACACACTCACACTCACACACTAACACACTCACACACTAACACACACACTCACACACTAACACACACACTCACACACTAACACACACTAACACACACACACTAACACTCACACACACACACTAACACACACACACTAACACTCACACACACACACTAACACACACACACTAACACACACTCACACACTCACACACTCACACACTAACACACACACACACACTAACACACACACACACTCACACACTAACACACACACACTCACACACTAACACACACACACTCACACAATAACACACACACACTCACACACTAACACACACACTAACACACACACACACAATCATCAATCTATGACTCACTGCTTGTGTCGTTAGAGGATTCTTTTTTGTTGTTGAACGAAAACATGGCCGAGCGATAGCTGCTGAGCTGGCCTTGGGAAAGGTTGTCTTTGCGCTAGCTAACGCAAACGTCATATAGCTTACATTGTCAAACACGCAAGGTTAACAGCCAACGCAGCTAGCAAGCTAACTTGATTACAACGATGTCGACACTGACCTGAACAGGAGGACCCCTTGGCTGTATGTTTCAGTAGTAGCCGCTAGAGATGCTTCCTCTCACGACACTGGGTCCCAGAGCGAGGCACAATGAAGGTCGTCGGTGGGCAGGGATTTATTGCAAAGACACGCCTTCCTCAAGGCCAGGCCAGTGGCCATGTTTTCTTTTCAGTCCTCAATGTTTTACGAATATTAATGTGATCCTTGTGATACGGTTTAAATGAGTTCCCAAAAGATCTGATACCAAACCTTCACACAAAACTATTTCTCTTTTGCAAACGTCCATTTTGTAGTAGAACATGGTTTAACTTGTCTTTTTGTTGATCATGTTTTCCAGGTTTGTTTCATGCTTTGATGAGAACTGGACAATCACATCGACTTTAAGGAGATCTCCTGTGGCCTGTCTGCCTGTTGCCGGGGGCCCCGTCGCCGAGAGGCAGAAATGTAAGAGCTGCTGTGATCTGTTGTCGAGAGTAGTGATTTCCCTAACCTAAGGCTTCCTTTCACACATTATGGTGTGTACATGTACGCTTGAGTGGAAAAGCTGCAATGCTTTTCCCAATCTCCTTATGTGGGTCCTGTGTGGCTCAGTCGGTAGAGCATGGCGCTTGCAACGCCAAGCGTCGTGGGTTCGATTCCCGCTGGGACCACCCATATGTAAAAGTAGGCCCCAGCCCACTTGTGTCGCTTTGGACAAAGCGTCTGCTAAATGGGATATATATATATATATATATATATATATATATATATATATATATATATATATATATATATATTCCCATTTAGCAGACGCTTTTGTATTTGTAAAAACATAGATGTGGTTGATTTTAAATTTTTTTTTTTAATTTTTTTTACGATCGTCAACTGCCTCTGAATAGTCATTAGTATGTAATCTACCCTGTCGTCTAGATTCTCATCGGGCCTTGAAATTACATTTCACGCTTGGAAATGGCTGCAGATATTGGAACTCAAGACTCCAGTTAATTATCTAAGTAGCTCGCTACAGATCACACGGAGGAATACAGATGACTTGCACAACATATTTGGTATCACTGCGGCTTGAACAGCGACTGTGGCTTGAGGAGTCTGTAGTTAGAAAGTACAATGTTATGTTAAAGAGTATTTTTGTACCCCTCCTCTTTCTCTCTCGTGTTTCCCCAGTTTGTTCAAAGTGTTTGACGTGGACCGGGATGGGGTTCTGTCCCGAGACGAAATCCACGAGATGGTGGCCGCACTCCTGGAAGTTTGGAAGGACAATCGCACAGACACACTTCCTGTAAGTACTGTTGGACACCACTTCCTGTAGGTACTGTTGGACACCACTTCCTGTAAGTACTGTTGGACACCACTTCCTGTAAGTACTGCTGGACACCACTTCCTGTGGCAATTGCTGGACACCACTTCCTGTAAGTACTGTTGGACACCACTTCCTGTAAGTACTGCCGACACCACTTCCCAAGTACTGCCGGACACCACTTCCTGTAAGTACTGCCGGACACCACTTCCTGTAAGTACTGCCGGACACCACTTCCTGTAAGTTCTGACTCTCATTATCCTGTTTTTAGGAGCTGCTCACCAACGTGTCGGACATCGTGGAGGGAATCCTGAACATGCACGACACGACCAAGGTGAGACTCTTCTAGGAGATATAATAGCTGTTTTTGTCTGTAACGTGATTGGATAATTATCTCCATAATGCTACTGCTGTCCCACTGACATTTTAGCCCTTGTCTTTGACCCTAACCTTTTGACTCGACCTTTGAACCTCACACACAGCTGGGTCACCTGACCCTGGAGGACTACCAGATCTGGAGTGTGAACAGCGCTCTGGCCAACGAGTTCCTCAACCTGCTGTTCCAGGTCAGAACGAACACACACACACACACACACACACACACACACACACACACACATTTGATGGTTTGTTCCAGTTCTGTTTCCATGTTTCCCCCTCAGTTTATAGTTTGCTTTCTCTTCATGCCTCTCTGTCTGTGTTTCTGTAGGCCTGGGGCTTTCTCTTCATGCCTCTCTGTCTGTGTTTCTGTAGGCCCGGGGCTTTCTCTTCATGCCTCTCTGTCTGTGTTTCTGTAGGCCCGGGGCTTTCTCTTCATGCCTCTCTGTATGGGTTTCTGTAGGCCTGGGGCTTTCTCTTTATGCCCCTCTGTCTGTGTTTCTGCAGGCCTGGGGCTTTCTCTTCATGCCTCTCTGTCTGTGTTTCTGTAGGCCTGGGGCTTTCTCTTTATGCCCCTCTGTCTGTGTTTCTGCAGGCCTGGGGCTTTCTCTTCATGCCTCTCTGTCTGTGTTTCTGTAGGCCTGGGGCTTTCTCTTTATGCCCCTCTGTCTGTGTGTTTCTGCAGGCCTGGGGCTTTCTCTTCATGCCTCTCTGTCTGTGTTTCTGTAGGCCTGGGGCTTTCTCTTCATGCCTCTCTGTATGGGTTTCTGTAGGCCTGGGGCTTTCTCTTCTTGCCCCTCTGTCTGTGTTTCTGCAGGCCTGGGGCTTTCTCTTCTTGCCCTTCTGTCTGTGTTTCTGCAGGTCTGTTACATTGTCCTGGGGCTTTCTCTTCATGCCCCTCTGTCTGTCTGTGTTTCTGCAGGCCTGGGGCTTTCTCTTCATGCCCCTCTGTCTGTGTTTCTGCAGGTCTGGGGCTTTCTCTTCATGCCTCTCTGTCTGTGTTTCTGTAGGCCCGGGGCTTTCTCTTCATGCCTCTCTGTCTGTGTTTCTGCAGGTCTGGGGCTTTCTCTTCATGCCTCTCTGTCTGTGTTTCTGCAGGCCCGGGGCTTTCTCTTTATGCCCCTCTGTCTGTGTTTCTGCAGGCCTGGGGCTTTCTCTTCATGCCTCTCTGTCTGTGTTTCTGTAGGCCCGGGGCTTTCTCTTCATGCCTCTCTGTCTGTGTTTCTGTAGGCCCGGGGCTTTCTCTTCATGCCTCTCTGTATGGGTTTCTGTAGGCCTGGGGCTTTCTCTTTATGCCCCTCTGTCTGTGTTTCTGCAGGCCTGAGGCTTTCTCTTCATGCCTCTCTGTCTGTGTTTCTGCAGGCCTGGGGCTTTCTCTTTATGCCTCTCTGTCTGTGTTTCTGTAGGCCTGGGGCTTTCTCTTTATGCCCCTCTGTCTGTGTGTTTCTGCAGGCCTGGGGCTTTCTCTTCATGCCTCTCTGTCTGTGTTTCTGTAGGCCTGGGGCTTTCTCTTCATGCCTCTCTGTATGGGTTTCTGTAGGCCTGGGGCTTTCTCTTCTTGCCCCTCTGTCTGTGTTTCTGCAGGCCTGGGGCTTTCTCTTCTTGCCCTTCTGTCTGTGTTTCTGCAGGTCTGTTACATTGTCCTGGGGCTTTCTCTTCATGCCCCTCTGTCTGTCTGTGTTTCTGCAGGCCTGGGGCTTTCTCTTCATGCCCCTCTGTCTGTGTTTCTGCAGGTCTGGGGCTTTCTCTTCATGCGTCTTTGTCTGTCTGTGTTTCTGCAGGTCTGTTACATTGTCCTGGGGCTTTCTCTTCATGCGTCTTTGTCTGTCTGTGTTTCTGCAGGTCTGTCACATTGTCCTTGGGCTTCGACCTGCCACCGCTGAAGAGGAGGGACAAATCATCAGGTATACACATCAACCACCTGTCCTTCTGCCCCTGGGCAAGGCAGTTAACCCACTGTTCCTGGTCCAGAGGGGTTAAATGTGTTGTACAACTGTCAAGGTATCCCCCTTTCACATCCCCCTTCTCCTGAAGAACTACACCTCTACAGTTGTGTGTGTGTGTGTGTGTGTGTGTGTAGGGGGTGGCTGGACAGAGAGGCCAGACATGGGCTTCAGCCTGGTGAGAACTGGTTCCTCATCTCCAGCCAGTGGTGGACGCTCTGGAAGGGCCACGTCAACTATGTGAGTGGAAGTCCAAGGCTGCGTCCCAAATAGCACCAGGGCCCCGTGGGTCAAATGTAGTGCACTACATAGGGGATAGGGTGCCAAGTGAAGCACCCGAAATGTAAGCCTAACTGTTAAGTTAAATAGCAGAATATGATAATCACTCACCCTCTCTATCTCTCTCTCGATCTATCTCGCTAGGACCGCAAGTCCATCATGGTGGATCAGCCCTCTATCCTCTCCTCTCTGAGGAATCCTCAGGCCTCTGCCATCGTCGAGCCTGCCCCCTGGAGCCAGGGGTAGGTGAAGGTCTGGGGTCCCCAGCCCAGCCAGCCCCTCAGAGGAGAGGTCCCCTGATGCTGTGTCCAGCGCCTCTGAAGCCACAGAGACACAAAGCACCGGTCAGTGACCAGACCACTAGACCACTTCGCTGTGTGTGCTGTTACGACCTCAAACTATGGGTTATAACTGTTTATTTATTATTTATAAACTACTTATTAATTCATGATTTACTCTTTCTAAACTACTTTTAACCATTTTACAACCCCTCAAAGGGTACCTTAACCTGACTGTACAGTGTCCCTGTACCTGACTGTAAAGTGTCCCTGTACCTGACTGTAAAGTGTTCCTGTACCTGACTGTAAAGTGTCCCTGTACCTGACTGTAAAGTGTCCCTGTACCTGACTGTAAAGTGTCCCTGTACCTGACTGTAAAGTGTCCCTGTACCTGACTGTACAGTGTCCCTGTACCTGACTGTAAAGTGTCCCTGTACCTGACTGTAAAGTGTCCCTGTACCTGACTGTAAAGTGTTCCTGTACCTGACTGTACAGTGTCCCTGTACCTGACTGTACAGTGTCCCTGTACCTGACTGTAAAGTGTCCCTGTACCTGACTGTAAAGTGTCCCTGTACCTGACTGTAAAGTGTCCCTGTACCTGACTGTAAAGTGTCCCTGTACCTGACTGTACAGTGTCCATGTACCTGACTGTACAGTGTCCCTGTACCTGACTGTAAAGTGTCCCTGTACCTGACTGTACAGTGTCCCTGTACCTGACTGTACAGTGTCCCTGTACCTGACTGTACAGTGTCCCTGTACCTGACTGTAAAGTGTTTCTCTGATCCCGCCCCCCCCACCCCCTTCCTCCTCCTCAGTGGTGACCCCCCAGGCCGGCCCCTCAGCCACAGAGATCTGTTTTGCCCGGCAACACAACATGTCAGACAACAACCAGTGTTTCTCCCGGGGCCAACGGCCATCCCTCCCTCTCTCAGCCCCAGCTGGCAGCTCAGAGGCCTGGAGCCATCGACAACCAGCCCCTGGTCAACACAGACCCCATGAAGGTGTGTGTTTCCCTCTATATTATAATAGTGGTTACATCAGCTATTTCTAGTATGTTGTCTAGTCCATTTTCAAACACCAAGTTGTTGATTAAGTTCACAGAGAAAAGTGTTATTCTATCCAAACTCTCCCACTGAGCCTGTCTAGGCAGCCTCTCTCTCTTCTTCCTCCTAGCCATGTGGTCTTATCCCTCAGCCCTGTGACGATATGGCCAGGTGTTAGGCATGGCCTGTATCTCCATCTGTAATGGAGGAGTAGAGAGGGCAATGTGTGTGTCCTGTTCCTCCCAGTCTCTCTTCTGTTCCTCCCAGTCTCTCTTCTGTTCCTCCCAGTCTCTCTCCTGGTCCTCCCAGTCTCTCTCCTGGTCCTCCCAGTCTCTCTCCTGGTCCTCCCAGTCTCTCTCCTGGTCCTCCCAGTCTCTCTCCTGTTCCTCCCAGTCTCTCTCCTGTTCCTCCCAGTCCCTCTCCTGGTCCTCCCGGTCTCTCTCCTGGTCCTCCCGGTCTCTCTCCTGGTCCTCCCGGTCTCTCTCCTGGTCCTCCCGGTCTCTCTCCTGGTCCTCCCGGTCTCTCTCCTGGTCCTCCCGGTCTCTCTCCTGGTCCTCCCGGTCTCTCTCCTGTTCCTCCCGGTCTCTCTCCTGTTCCTCCCAGTCTCTCTCCTGTTCCTCCCAGTCTCTCTCCTGTTCCTCCCAGTCTCTCTCCTGTTTCTCCCAGTCTCTCTCCTGTTTCTCCCAGTCTCTCTCCTGTTTCTCCCAGTCTCTCTCCTGTTTCTCCCAGTCTCTCTCCTGGTCCTCCCAGTCTCTCTCCTGGTCCTCCCAGTCTCTCTCCTGGTCCTCCCAGTCTCTCTCCTGGTCCTCCCAGTCTCTCTCCTGGTCCTCCCAGTCTCTCTCCTGGTCCTCCCAGTCTCTCTCCTGGTCCTCCCAGTCTCTCTCCTGGTCCTCCCAGTCTCTCTCCTGGTCCTCCCAGTCTCTCTCCTGTTCCTCCCAGTCTCTCTCCTGTTCCTCCCGGTCTCTCTCCCGGTCCTCCCGGTCTCTCTCCTGTTCCTCCAGTTTCAACTGAACCGCGGCCCTAGGACCATGCCCCAGGACTACTTGACATGATGACTCCTTGCTGTCCCCAGTCCACCTGGCCGTGCTGCTGCTCCAGTTTCAACTGTTCTGCCTTATTATTATTCGACCATGCTGGTCATTTATGAACATTTGAACATCTTGGCCATGTTCTGTTATAATCTCTACCCGGCACAGCCAGAAGAGGACTGGCCACCCCACATAGCCTGGTTCCTCTCTAGGTTTCTTCCTAGGTTTTGGCTTTTCTAGGGAGTTTTTCCTAGCCACCGTGCTTCTACACCTGCATTGCTTGCTGTTTGGGGTTTTAGGCTGGGTTTCTGTACAGCACTTTGAGATATCAGCTGATGTACGAAGGGCTCTCTCCCGTTCCTCCCGGTCTCTCTCCCGTTCCTCCCGGTCTCTCTCCCGTTCCTCCCGGTCTCTCTCCCGTTCCTCCCGGTCTCTCTCCCGTTCCTCCCGGTCTCTCTCCCGTTCCTCCCAGTCTCTCTCCCGTTCCTCCCACTCTCTCTCCCGTTCCTCCCACTCTCTCTCCCGTTCCTCCCAGTCTCTCTCCTGTTCCCCCAGGCCCCCACATTGACCATGGAGGGAGGCCGGCTGAAGCAGTCCCTACAGCTGGTGGCGGGCAGAGACTTTGAGACTGTGCCAGAGCCGGTGTGGAGGGCGCTGTTCCACTGGTATGGCGCCAACCTCAGCCTGCCACGACCGGTATGTATGGACCATAACCTCTCCTCACACAACCACTGAACCATAGATGGACCACAACACAACCACTGAACCATAGATGGACCATAACCTCCCCTCACACAACCACTGAACCATAGATGGACCACAACACAACCACTGAACCATAGATGGACCACAACACAACCACTGAACCGTAGATGGACCACAACACAACCACTGAACCATAGATGGACCACAACACAACCACTGAACCGTAGATGGACCACAACACAACCACTGAACCGTAGATGGACCACAACACAACCACTGAACCGTAGATGGACCACAACACAACCTCCCCTCACACTATCACTGAAGCACAGATGGTCACCTCTAGGACTGGGTCTAGCTTGAGAGATTTTCACACCATTGTGGATGATTTTTGTGACCGTTTCAGTTGTGTGTGCACCTGAAATTAGGGCTCAGACCTCAAGAGTTGATTTATTCTTGCTCACAGATAAAACTGAAGAAATACATAATTAATAATAATCACTAAACAATTGCAAAACAATAATTTAAAATCAATTACATGTAATACATGACATGAATACAGTTGAAACATTACAGAATGTTTTTCCAATTAGAAAATTTAAATATTAAAATGAGATGAGAAATGAGAAAAAAATATATATAATTTTTGGAGAAACCATTTTAAGAGCTAGAGTTAATATACAGTCTGACAACAGTGGGTGGAGGCACTGGGTGGGGTGGAGGCACTGGGTGGGGTGGAGGCACTGGGTGGGGTGGAGGTACTGGGTGGGGTGGAGGTACTGGGTGGGGTGGCGGTACTGGGTGGGGTGGAGGTACTGGCGGTACTGGGTGGGGTGGCGGTACTGGGTGGGGTGGAGGTACTGGCGGTACTGGGTGGGGTGGCGGTACTGGGTGGGGTGGAGGTACTGGAAGTACTGGGTGGGGTGGAGGTACTGGGTGGGGTGGAGGTACTGGCGGTACTGGGTGGGGTGGAGGTACTGGGTGGGGTGGAGGTACTGGAGGTACTGGGTGGGGTGGAGGTACTGGGTGGGGTGGAGGTACTGGGTGGGGTGGAGGTACTGGGTGGGGTGGCGGTACTGGGTGGGGTGGAGGTACTGGAGGTACTGGGTGGGGTGGAGGTACTGGGTGGGGTGGAGGTACTGGAGGTACTGGGTGGGGTGGAGGTACTGGGTGGGGTGGAGGTACTGGAGGTACTGGGTGGGGTGGAGGTACTGGGTGGGGTGGAGGTACTGGGTGGGGTGGCGGTACTGGGTGGGGTGGCGGTACTGGCGGTACTGGGTGGGGTGGAGGTACTGGGTGGGGTGGAGGTACTGGCGGTACTGGGTGGGGTGGAGGTACTGGGTGGGGTGGAGGTACTGGCGGTACTGGGTGGGGTGGAGGTACTGGGTGGGGTGGCGGTACTGGGTGGGGTGGAGGTACTGGGTGGGGTGGAGGTACTGGTGGGGTGGAGGTACTGGAGGTACTGGGGGGGTGGAGGTACTGGAGGTACTGGGTGGGGTGGCGGTACTGGAGGTACTGGGTGGGGTGGAGGTACTGGAGGTACTGGGTGGGTGGAGGTACTGGTGGAGGTACTGGGTGGGGTGGCGGTACTGGGTGGGGTGGAGGTACTGGCGGTACTGGGTTGGGTGGAGGTACTGGGTGGGGTGGCGGTACTGGGTTCGGTGGAGGTACTGGCGGTACTGGGTTGGGTGGAGGTACTGGGTGGGGTGGCGGTACTGGGTGGTGGTGGAGGTACTGGGTTGGGTGGCGGTACTGGGTGGGTTGGAGGTACTGGGTGGGGTGGCGGTACTGGGTGGAGGTACCGGGTGGGGTGGAGGTACCGGGTGGGGTGGCGGTACCGGGTGGGGTGGCGGTACCGGGTTGTGTGGAGGTAATGGGTGGGGTGGAGGTAATGGGTGGGGTGGCGGTACTGGGTTGTGTGGAGGTAATGGGTGGGGTGGAGGTACCGGGTGGGGTGGAGGTAATGGGTGGGGTGGAGGTACTGGGTTGTGTGGAGGTACTGGGTGGGGTGGCGGTACTGGGTGGGGTGGCGGTACTGGGTTGTGTGGAGGTAATGGTGGGGTGGAGGCACCCGGGTGGGGTGGAGGTACCGGGTGGGGTGGAGGTAATGGGTGGGTGGAGGTAATGGGTGGGTGGCGGTACTGGTTGGGTGGAGGTAATGGGTGGGGTGGAGGTACCGGGTGGGTGGAGGTAATGGGTGGGGTGGAGGTACTGGGTTGTGTGGAGGTACTGGGTGGGGTGGCGGTACTGGGTGGGGTGGCGGTACTGGGTTGTGTGGAGGTAATGGGTGGGGTGGAGGTACCGGGTGGGGTGGAGGTACCGGGTGGGGTGGAGGTAATGGGTGGGGTGGAGGTACTGGGTGGGGTGGAGGTACCGGGTGGGGTGGAGGCACCGGGTGGGGTGGAGGCACCGGGTGGGGTGGAGGTACTGGGTTGTGTGGAGGTAATGGGTGGGGTGGCGGTACTGGGTGGGGTGGCGGTACTGGGTTGTGTGGAGGTAATGGGTGGGGTGGAGGTACCGGGTGGGGTGGAGGTAATGGGTGGGGTGGAGGTACTGGGTGGGGTGGAGGTACCGGGTGGGGTGGAGGTAATGGGTGGGGTGGAGGTACCGGGTGGGGTGGAGGTACCGGGTGGGGTGGAGGTAATGGGTGGGGTGGAGGTACTGGGTGGTGTGGAGGTAATGGGTGGGGTGGCGGTACTGGGTGGGGTGGAGGTACCGGGTGGGGTGGCGGTACCGGGTGGGGTGGCGGTACCGGGTGGGGTGGAGGTACCGGGTGGGGTGGAGGTACTCATCCTCCTCTCCCTTTTCCCAGGTGATCCAGCAGACGACAACAGGCCGAGCTGAGCTGGAGCTCTTCCCACGCTACCTCCTCTTCCTGCGGCAGCAGCCCGCCACACGCACCCCCCAGTCCAACATCTGGGTTAACATGGGTATGACCAGCCTGAGAATGTTCCCCCAGCATCTCCCCCGAGGTAACGTAAGCCTGCAGCAAGAAAGAGAGACAGCCTGCTAGGAGCCAACAAACGCTACTACTGTAGTCCACCCCTAATCATGCTGTTATAATGGTCTGGTCCGGCCCCTAATCATACTGTTATAATGGTCTGGTCCGGCCCCTAATCATGCTGTTATAATGGTCTGGTCCGGCCCCTAATCATGCTGTTATAATGTTCTGGTCCGGCCCCTAATCATGCTGCTATAATGGACTGGTCCGGCCCCTAATCATGCTGCTATAATGGACTGATCCGGCCCCTAATCATGCTGCTATAATGGACTGATCCTTCCCCTAATCATGCTGTTATAATGGACTGGTCCGGCCCCTAGTCATGCTGCTATAATGGACTGATCCTTCCCCTAATCATGCTGTTATAATGGACTGGTCCTTCCCCTAATCATGCTGTTATAATGGACTGATCCTTCCCCTAATCATGCTGTTATAATGGACTGATCCTTCCCCTAATCATGCTGTTATAATGGACTGGTCCTTCCCCTAATCATGCTGTTATAATGGACTGATCCTTCCCCTAATCATGCTGTTATAATGGACTGATCCTTCCCCTAATCATGCTGTTATAATGGACTGATCCTTCCCCTAATCATGCTGTTATAATGGACTGATCCTTCCCCTAATCATGCTGTTATAATGGACTGATCCTTCCCCTAGTCATGCTGCTATAATGGACTGATCCTTCCCCTAATCATGCTGTTATAATGGACTGGTCCTTCCCCTAATCATGCTGTTATAATGGACTGGTCCGGCCCCTAATCATGCTGTTATAATGGACTGATCCTTCCCCTAATCATGCTGTTATAATGGACTGGTCCGGCCCCTAATCATGCTGTTATAATGGACTGGTCCGGCCCCTAATCATGCTGTTATAATGGACTGATCCTTCCCCTAATCATGCTGTTATAATGGACTGGTCCGGCCCCTAATCATGCTGTTATAATGGACTGGTCCGGCCCCTAATCATGCTGTTATAATGGACTGGTCCTTCCCCTAATCATGCTGTTATAATGGACTGGTCCTTCCCCTAATCATGCTGTTATAATGGACTGGTCCTTCCCCTAATCATGCTGTTATAATGGACTGGTCCTTCCCCTAATCATGCCCCTAAAATGGACTGGTCCGGCCCCTAATCAAGTTCTTAGAATGGACTGCAGGATGAGTCATGGTCCATAGGGGGGTGGATATGGTGCCCACTGACTGTACTAAAATACCCTGAGAGCCTAACTGTTACTCTTCTGTACGCATAGCCTTGTTGTCACAACAGTGGTGCTATGAAGCTTGACACGCCCTCAGTAAAGCCTACATAGAAAAATAATGATGACATAACAGAAACTGTAAACAACAGCTGATGACAGTGCTAGCCAATTAGACTACTTTAACAGATTGGTGACAGTGCTAGCCAATTAGCCTACTTTAACAGATTGGTGACAGTGCTAGCCAATTAGCCTACTTTAACAGATTGGTAACAGACACTATGAGGCGTTAGTGGTGCTGCAGAGGCACTATGAGGCGTTAGTGGTGCTGCCGAGACACTATGAGGCATTGGAGTGGTGCTGCAGAGGCACTATGAGGCGTTAGTGGTGCTGCCGAGACACTATGAGGCATTGGAGTGGTGCTGCAGAGACACTATGAGGCGTTAGTGGTGCACAGAGACACTATGAGGCGTTGGAGTGGTGCTGCAGAGACACTGAGGTGTTGGAGTGGTGCTGCAGAGACACTATGAGGCGTTAGTGGTGCTGCAGAGGCACTATGAGGTGTTAGTGGAGCTGCAGAGACACTATGAGGCATTGGAGGGGTGCTGCAGAGACACTATGAGGCGTTAGTGGTGCTGCAGAGGCACTATGAGGTGTTAGTGGAGCTGCAGAGACACTATGAGGCGTTGGAGTGGTGCTGCAGAGACACTATGAGGCGTTAGTGGTGCTGCAGAGACACTATGAGGCGTTAGTGGTGCTGCAGAGACACTGAGGTGTTGGAGTGGTGCTGCAGAGACACTATGAGGCGTTGGAGTGGTGCTGCAGAGACACTATGAGGCGTTAGTGGTGCTGCAGAGACACTATGAGGCGTTAGTGGTGCTGCAGAGACACTATGAGGCGTTAGTGGTGCTGCAGAGACACTATGAGGCGTTAGTGGTGCTGCAGAGACACTATGAGGCGTTAGTGGTGCTGCAGAGACTGAGGTGTTGGAGTGGTGCTGCAGAGACACTATGAGGCGTTAGAGTGGTGCACAGAGACACTATGAGGCGTTAGAGTGGTGCTGCAGAGACACTATGAGGCGTTAGAGTGGTGCACAGAGACACTATGAGGCGTTAGTGGTGCTGCAGAGACACTATGAGGCGTTAGTGGTGCTGCAGAGACACTATGAGGCGTTAGTGGTGCTGCAGAGACACTATGAGGCGTTAGTGGTGCTGCAGAGACACTATGAGGCGTTAGTGGTGCACAGAGACACTATGAGGCGTTAGTGGTGCACAGAGACACTGAGGCGTTAGTGGTGCACAGAGACACTGAGGCGTTGGAGTGGTGCTGCAGAGACACTGAGGCGTTGGAGTGGTGCTGCAGAGACACTATGAGGCGTTAGTGGTGCTGCAGAGACACTATGAGGCGTTAGTGGTGCACAGAGACACTATGAGGCGTTAGTGGTGCTGCAGAGACACTATGAGGCGTTAGTGGTGCTGCAGAGACACTATGATGCGTTAGTGGTGCACAGAGACACTATGAGGCGTTAGTGGTGCACAGAGACACTATGAGGCGTTGGAGTGGTGCTGCAGAGACACTATGAGGCGTTAGAGTGGTGCACAGAGACACTATGAGGCTTTAGTGGTGCACAGAGACACTATGAGGCGTTAGTGGTGCACAGAGACACTATGAGGCGTTAGTGGTGCACAGAGACACTATGAGGCGTTAGAGTGGTGCACAGAGACACTATGAGGCGTTAGTGGTGCTGCAGAGACACTATGAGGTGTTAGTGGTGCTGCAGAGACACTATGAGGCGTTAGTGGTGCACAGAGACACTATGAGGCGTTAGTGGTGCACAGAGACACTATGAGGTGTTAGTGGTGCGCAGAGACACTGAGGCGTTAGTGGTGCACAGAGACACTATGAGGCGTTAGTGGTGCACAGAGACACTATGAGGCGTTAGTGGTGCACAGAGACACTATGAGGCGTTAGTGGTGCACAGAGACACTATGAGGTGTTAGTGGTGCGCAGAGACACTGAGGCGTTAGTGGTGCACAGAGACACTATGAGGCGTTAGTGGTGCACAGAGACACTATGAGACGTTAGTGGTGCTGCAGAGACACTATGAGGCGTTAGTGGTGCACAGAGACACTATGAAGCGTTAGTGGTGCTGCAGAGACACTATGAGGCGTTAGTGGTGCACAGAGACACTATGAGGCGTTAGTGGTGCTGCAGAGACACTATGAGGCGTTAGTGGTGCTGCAGAGACACTATGAGGTGTTGGAGTGGTGCTGCAGAGACACTATGAGGCGTTAGTGGTGCACAGAGACACTATGAGGCGTTAGTGGTGCACAGAGACACTATGAGGCGTTAGTGGTGCACAGAGACACTATGAGGTGTTAGTGGTGCTGCAGAGACACTATGAGGCGTTAGTGGTGCTGCAGAGACACTATGAGGTGTTGGAGTGGTGCTGCAGAGACACTATGAGGCGTTAGTGGTGCACAGAGACACTATGAGGTGTTAGTGGTGCACAGAGACACTATGAGGCGTTAGTGGTGCACAGAGACACTATGAGGTGTTAGTGGTGCACAGAGACACTATGAGGCGTTAGTGGTGCACAGAGACACTATGAGGTGTTAGTGGTGCACAGAGACACTATGAGGTGTTAGTGGTGCACAGAGACACTATGAGGTGTTAGTGGTGCTGCAGAGACACTATGAGGCGTTAGTGGTGCTGCAGAGACACTATGAGGTGTTAGTGGTGCTGCAGAGACACTATGAGGTGTTAGTGGTGCTGCAGAGACACTATGAGGCGTTAGTGGTGCACAGAGACACTGAGGCGTTAGAGTGGTGCACAGAGACACTATGAGGCGTTATTGGTGCACAGAGACACTATGAGGCGTTAGTGGTGCTGCAGAGACACTATGAGGCGTTAGTGGTGCACAGAGACACTATGAGGCGTTAGTGGTGCTGCAGAGACACTATGAGGCGTTAGTGGTGCACAGAGACACTATGAGGCGTTAGTGGTGCACAGAGACACTATGGGGCGTTAGTGGTGCACAGAGACACTATGAGGCGTTAGTGGTGCGCAGAGACACTATGAGGCGTTAGTGGAGCGCAGAGACACTATGAGGCGCTAGTGGTGCTGCAGAGACACTATGAGGTGTTAGTGGTGCACAGAGACACTGAGGCGTTAGTGGTGCACAGAGACACTATGAGGCGTTAGTGGTGCTGCAGAGACACTATGAGGCGTTAGTGGTGCACAGAGACACTATGAGGCGTTAGTGGTGCTGCAGAGACACTATGAGGCGTTAGTGGTGCACAGAGACACTATGAGGCGTTAGTGGTGCACAGAGACACTATGAGGCGTTAGTGGTGCACAGAGACACTATGAGGCGTTAGTGGTGCACAGAGACACTGAGGTGTTAGTGGTGCACAGAGACACTATGAGGCGTTAGTGGTGCACAGAGACACTATGAGGCGTTAGTGGTGCTGCAGAGACACTATGAGGTGTTAGTGGTGCACAGAGACACTATGAGGCGTTAGAGTGGTGCACAGAGACACTATGAGGCGTTAGTGGTGCTGCAGAGACACTATGAGGCGTTAGTGGTGCACAGAGACACTATGAGGCGTTAGTGGTGCTGCAGAGACACTATGAGGCGTTAGTGGTGCACAGAGACACTATGAGGCGTTAGAGTGGTGCACAGAGACACTATGAGGCGTTAGTGGTGCACAGAGACACTATGAGGCGTTAGTGGTGCACAGAGACACTATGAGGCGTTAGTGGTGCTGCAGAGACACTATGAGGCGTTAGTGGTGCTGCAGAGACACTATGAGGCGTTAGTGGTGCACAGAGACACTATGAGGCGTTAGTGGTGCACAGAGACACTATGAGGCGTTAGTGGTGCTGCAGAGACACTATGAGGCGTTAGTGGTGCACAGAGACACTATGAGGCGTTAGAGTGGTGCACAGAGACACTATGAGGCGTTAGTGGTGCACAGAGACACTATGAGGCGTTAGTGGTGCACAGAGACACTATGAGGCGTTAGTGGTGCACAGAGACACTATGAGGCGTTAGTGGTGCTGCAGAGACACTATGAGGCGTTAGTGGTGCTGCAGAGACACTATGAGGCGTTAGTGGTGCTGCAGAGACACTATGAGGTGTTAGTGGTGCTGCAGAGACACTATGAGGCGTTAGTGGTGCGCAGAGACACTATGAGGCGTAAGTGGTGCGCAGAGACACTATGAGGCGTTAGTGGTGCACAGAGACACTGAGGCGTTAGTGGTGCACAGAGACACTATGAGGCGTTAGTGGTGCACAGAGACACTATGAGGTGTTAGTGGTGCACAGAGACACTATGAGGCGTTAGTGGTGCACAGAGACACTATGAGGTGTTAGTGGTGCACAGAGACACTATGAGGTGTTAGTGGTGCACAGAGACACTATGAGGCGTTAGTGGTGCACAGAGACACTATGAGGCGTTAGTGGTGCACAGAGACACTATGAGGCGTTAGTGGTGCACAGAGACACTATGAGGTGTTAGTGGTGCACAGAGACACTATGAGGCGTTAGTGGTGCACAGAGACACTATGAGGCGTTAGTGGTGCACAGAGACACTATGAGGCGTTAGTGGTGCTGCAGAGACACTATGAGGCGTTAGTGGTGCACAGAGACACTATGAGGCGTTAGTGGTGCACAGAGACACTATGAGGTGTTAGTGGTGCACAGAGACACTATGAGGCGTTAGAGTGGTGCACAGAGACACTATGAGGCGTTAGAGTGGTGCACAGAGACACTATGAGGCGTTAGTGGTGCACAGAGACACTATGAGGCGTTAGAGTGGTGCACAGAGACACTATGAGGCGTTAGAGTGGTGCACAGAGACACTATGAGGTGGTGATTTTATCCTAAAGGACTTAGTCATACATTTTATGTATGTGGGGCCTCAGCGGGAATCGAACCCACGATCACATTTGTTGCAAGTGCCATAGAATGACTAGACCCAGACATACTGACCGAAGAGCAAGGCTGTGCTCCCTGGGAGAATATACTGTTTTCAGCTTTTGATTCATTCTGTTTGCTTTCAAAGTATTACCAATCTATCACATATATTAAGGTTTGCTTTTTGTTGTTTTTTTGGCTATACTTTTAAAATCAGTTCCGTTTTTTGTTTTGAATTGTTTATTATTAACTGAACTAATATTGATTTTTGTTGACTTATGATTGAATCAGATTTGAATCTTGTGAATCACTAATGAGTTGATTTTAATGAATCAGTCTTAATTAAATGCCCGAATCTAAAACACACTTTCTTGCTGCTTCCTTACAACTAATCCTACATGAGCTGAACTATTCTTTATCTCCTGTAGTACTGTGTTGATTTAACACTCAGTCTGTGTGCGTCTGTGTGCGTCTCTGTGCGTCTGTGTGCATCTGTGTGCGTCTCTGTGCGTCTCTGTGCGTCTGTGTGCGTCTGTGTGCGTCTGTGTGCGTCTGTGTGCGTCTGTGTGCGTCTGTGTGCGTGTTACAAGACTGTGGGAGCTGATAGTCCACTAAAGGCTGTAGTGTTTTCCTCTCCCTCCCCCCCCCTTCGCCTCTCTCCTTTCCTCTCTCTCCTCTCTCTCTCCCCCCTCTCCTCTCTCTCTCCCCCCTCTCCTCTATCTCTCTCCTCTCTCTCTCTCCCCCTCTCCTCTCTCTCTCCCCCTCTCCTCTCTCTCTCTCCCCCTCTCCTCTCTCTCTCCCTCTCCCTCTCCTCTCTCTCTCCCCTCTCCTCTCTCTCTCTCCCCCCTCTCCTCTCTCTCTCTCTCTCTCCTCCCCCTCTCCTCTCTCTCTCTCTCTCTCTCCCCCTCTCCTCTCTCTCTCTCCCCCTCTCCCTCTCTCTCCCCCCTCTCCTCTCTCTCTCTCCCCCTCTCCTCTCTCTCTCCCCCCTCTCCTCTCTCTCTCTCCCCCTCTCCTCTCCCCCTCTCCTCTCTCTCTCCCCCTCTCCTCTCTCTCTCCCCCTCTCCTCTCTCTCTCCCCCCCCTCTCCTCTCTCTCTCCCCCTCTCCCTCTCTCTCTCCCCCTCCCTCTCTCTCTCCCCCTCTCCTCTCCCCCCTCTCCTCTCTCTCTCTCCCCCTCTCCTCTCTCTCTCCCCCTCTCCTCTCTCTCCCCCTCCTCTCTCTCTCTCCCCCCTCTCTCTCTCTCCCCCTCTCCTCTCCCCCTCTCTCCTCTCTCTCTCTCCCCCTCTCCTCTCTCTCTCTCCCCCCTCTCCCCTCTCTCTCCCTCCCTCGCCTCTCTCTCCCCTCTCCTCTCTCCCCTCTCCTCTCTCTCTCTCCCTCCCCCTCTCCTCTCTCCCCCTCTCCTCTCTCTCTCCCCCTCTCCCCCTCTCCCCCCTCTCCTCTCTCTCTCCCCCTCTCTCTCTCTCCCCCTCTCCTCTCTCTCTCCCCCCTCTCCCTCTCTCTCCCCCTCTCCTCTCTCTCTCCCCCTCTCCTCTCTCTCTCTCTCCCCCCTCTCCTCTCTCTCCCCCTCTCCTCTCTCTCTCCCCCCTCTCCCCTCTCTCCCCCCCTCTCTCTCTCTCCCCCTCTCCTCTCTCTCTCCCCTCTCCTCTCTCTCCCCCCTCCCTCTCTCTCTCCCCCATCTCCTCTCTCTCTCTCCCCTCTCCTCTCTCTCTCTCCCCCTCTCCTCCCCTCTCCTCTCTCTCTCCCCCTCTCCTCTCTCTCTCCCCCCTCTCCTCTCTCTCTCCCCCCCTCTCCTCTCTCTCTCCCCCCCTCTCCTCTCTCTCTCTCTCCCTCCTCTCTCTCTCTCCCCCTCTCCTCTCTCTCTCCCCTCCCTCTCTCTCTCTCCCCCCTCTCCTCTCTCTCTCTCCCCTCCCTCTCCCTCCCCCTCTCCTCTCTCTCTCTCTCCCTCCTCTCTCTCTCTCCCCTCTCCTCCTCTCTCTCTCCCCCTCTCCTCTCCCCCCCTCTCCTCTCTCCCCTCTCCTCTCTCTCTCTCCCCCTCCCCCCTCTCCTCTCTCCCCCTCTCCTCTCTCTCTCCCCCTCTCCCCCTCTCCCCTCTCTCCTCTCTCTCTCCCCCTCTCCTCTCTCTCCCCCTCTCCTCTCTCTCTCCCCCTCTCCCTCTCTCTCCCCCCTCTCCTCTCTCTCTCTCCCCCTCTCTCCTCTCTCTCTCTCCCCCTCTCCTCTCTCTCCCCCTCTCCTCTCTCTCTCTCCCCCCCTCTCCCCTCTCTCTCCCCCCCCTCTCCTCTCTCTCTCTCCCCCTCCTCTCTCTCTCTCCCCTCTCCTCTCTCTCCCCCTCTCCTCTCTCTCTCCCCCATCTCCTCTCTCTCTCCCCCCTCTCCTCTCTCTCTCTCCCCCTCCCCTCCCCCTCTCTCTCTCTCTCTCTCCTCTCTCTCCCCCTCCTCCTCTCTCTCTCTCCCCCTCCCTCTCTCTCTCCCCCCTCTCCTCTCTCTCTCTCCCCTCCCTCTCTCTCTCCCCCTCTCCTCTCTCTCTCCCCCCTCTCCTCTCCCCCCTCCTCTCTCTCTCTCCCCCCTCTCCTCTCTCTCTCCCTCCTCTCTCTCTCTCTCCCCCTCTCTCCTCTCTCCCCACCCCCCATTATCCCCCTCTCTCTCCCCCTCCAGGTAACGTGCCCTCCCCCAACGCTCCTCTGAAGCGTGTCCTGGCCTATACAGGCTGTTTCAGCCGTGTGGGCACCATCAGGGACATCCACCTGTACCTGTCTCGGAGGCTACGCATCAAAGACGAGGACATGAGGCTGTGGCTCTACAACAGCCAGGTGTGTGTGTGTGTGTGTGTGTGGAGCAACTAGACAAGGACATGAGGCTGTGGCTCTATAACAGCGAGGTGTGTGTGTGTGTGTGTGTGTGTGGAGCAACTAGACAAGGACATGAGGCTGTGGCTCTACAACAGCGAGGTGTGTGTGTGTGTGTGTGTGTGTGGAGCAACTAGACAAGGACATGAGGCTGTGGCTCTACAACAGCGAGGTGTGTGTGTGTGTGTGTGTGTGTGTGTGTGTGTGGAGCAACTAGACGAGGACATGAGGCTGTGGCTCTACAACAGCGAGGTGTGTGTGTGTGGAGCAACTAGACGAGGACATGAGGCTGTGGCTCTACAACAGTGAGGTGTGTGTGTGTGTGTGTGTGTGTGTGGAGCAACTAGACGAGGACATGAGGCTGTGGCTCTACAACAGCGAGGTGTGCAACTGTCGCATGTCCACAACTATATTATAAGTGATATTGCGGTGACATGAGAAAATATAAATGAATATAAACTTGCGGATGTTGACCTCTCCTCATCCAAACCTCCCCCCAGAACTACCTGACCCTGTTCTCCTCCTCCCCCCAGAACTACCTGACCCTGTTCTCCTCCTCCCCCCAGAACTACCTGACCCTGTTCTCCTCCTCCCCCCACCCAGAACTACCTGACCCTGTTCTCCTCCTCCCCCCACCCAGAACTACCTGACCCTGTTATCCTCCTCCCCCACCCAGAACTACCTGACCCTGTTCTCCTCCTCCCCCAGAACTACCTGACCCTGTTCTCCTCCCTCCCCCACCCAGAACTACCTGACCCTGTTCTCCTCCTCCCCCAGAACTACCTGACCCTGTTCTCCTCCTCCCCCAGAACTACCTGACCCTGTTATCCTCCTCCCCCAGAACTACCTGACCCTGTTATCCTCCTCCCCCACCCAGAACTACCTGACCCTGTTATCCTCCTCCCCCCACCCAGAACTACCTGACCCTGTTCTCCTCCTCCCCCCAGAACTACCTGACCCTGTTATCCTCCTCCCCCCAGAACTACCTGACCCTGTTCTCCTCCTCCCCCAGAACTACCTGACCCTGTTCTCCTCCTCCCCCAGAACTACCTGACCCTGTTCTCCTCCCCCACCCAGAACTACCTGACCCTGTTCTCCTCCCCCCACCCAGAACTACCTGACCCTGTTCTCCTCCTCCCCCACCCAGAACTATCTGACCCTGTTCTCCTCCTCCCCCAGAACTACCTGACCCTGTTCTCCTCCTCCCCCAGATCTATCTGACCCTGTTCTCCTCCTCCCCCAGAACTATCTGACCCTGTTCTCCTCCTCCCCCCAGAACTACCTGACCCTGTTCTCCTCCTCCCCCCACCCAGAACTACCTGACCCTGTTCTCCTCCTCCCCCCACCCAGAACTATCTGACCCTGTTCTCCTCCTCCCTCCACCCAGAACTATCTGACCCTGTTCTCCTCCTCCCCCCAGAACTACCTGACCCTGTTCTCCTCCTCCCCCCAGATCTATCTGACCCTGTTCTCCTCCTCCCCCCAGAACTATCTGACCCTGTTCTCCTCCTCCCCCCAGAACTACCTGACCCTGTTCTCCTCCTCCCCCCAGAACTATCTGACCCTGTTATCCTCCTCCCCCCAGAACTACCTGACCCTGTTCTCCTCCTCCCCCCAGAACTACCTGACCCTGTTATCCTCCTCCCCCCAGAACTACCTGACCCTGTTATCCTCCTCCCCCCAGAACTACCTGACTCTGTTCTCCTCCTCCTCCCCCAAGAACTATCTGACCCTGTTCTCCTCCTCCCCCCACCCAGAACTATCTGACCCTGTTCTCCTCCTCCCCCCACCCAGAACTATCTGACCCTGTTCTCCTCCTCCCCCCACCCAGAACTATCTGACCCTCCTGGATGATGAGAACCACACTCTGGAGGGCCTGAAGATTCAGGATGAGCAACACTTAGTTATCGAGGGTACGTTCAAAGAACTCTATAATAAACTCAAACTTTATCTGACTGCTGAATGTGTTGAAATGTAAAAAATAAAATAAATGTTTTAAAACCTGACTGCTAACTCCTGATTTTAAAAAAGAGAAGATAAAAGTAGCAGGTCTTTCTACTGTGAGTCATTGATGTGTCAAAAAAAAAACCTTCATCTTGTGTGTTTTTAGTTCGGAACAAAGACATGAGCTGGCCAGAAGAGATGTCCTTCATCGCTAACAGCAGTAAAATGGACCAACATAAAGGTACGCAGTTATCGCGTCACAAACCCCTTCAGCGCATCGGTACACACGTTTACAACGCAGTTATGAAGAGCTTTTACTATTTTAGGATGATATATTTATCTCTAACCTCCCTCCGATTCTCCCCTAAAGCCTGGCAAACATGTAAATATTGTAGCCTAATACTGTGTGTGTCTACCACCCCCCATCCCACCCCCTCCCCAGTTGCTACGGAGAAGGGTGCCACGGGCCTCAGTAACCTAGGCAACACGTGCTTTATGAACTCTAGTATCCAGTGTGTTAGCAACACCACGCCCCTCACTGACTATTTCATCTCAGGGAGACACCTCTATGAACTCAACAGGTAGGTGTGTGTCTGTCTGTGTCTGTCTGTGTCTGTCTGTCTGTGTCTGTCTGTGTCTCTGTGTCTGTCTGTCTGTGTCTCTGTGTCTGTCTGTGTCTGTCTGTGTCTCTGTGTCTGTCTGTCTGTGTCTGTCTGTCTGTCTGTCTGTCTGTCTGTCTGTCTGTGTCTGTCTGTCTGTCTTCTCTGTCTGTCTGTCTGTCTGTGTCTCTGTGTCTCTGTGTCTGTCTGTCTGTCTGTCTGTCTGTCTGTCTGTGTGTCTGTCTGTGTCTGTCTGTGTGTCTGTGTCTGTCTGTGTCTTTGTGTCTTTGTGTCTCTGTGTCTGTCTGTGTCTCTGTCTGTGTCTCTGTCTGTCTCTGTCTGTGTCTGTCTGTGTCTGTCTGTGTCTGTCTGTGTCTGTCTGTGTGTCTGTCTGTGTCTCTGTGTCTGTCTGTGTCTGTCTGTGTCTGTCTGTGTGTCTCTGTGTCTGTCTGTCTGTCTGTGTCTCTGTGTCTCTGTGTCTGTCTGTGTCTGTCTGTGTGTCTGTCTGTCTGTCTGTCTGTCTGTGTCTCTGTGTCTGTCTGTCTGTCTGTCTGTCTGTGTCTCTGTGTCTGTCTGTGTCTGTGTGTCTGTCTGTGTCTGTCTGTGTGTCTCTGTGTCTGTGTGTGTCTGTCTGTGTGTCTCTGTGTCTGTGTGTCTGTGTGTCTCTGTGTGTGTCTGTGTACACGTGTTGTGAAAAGTTAAACAGCTTGTTGGATAGCATTACTGACTTGTTATTTTGTGTGTCCAGGACCAACCCCATCGGGATGCGAGGTCACATGGCTAAATGCTACGGAGACCTGCTGATGGAGCTGTGGAGTGGAACACAGAAGAACGTTGCTCCTCTCAAACTCCGGGTGGGTTATAAATCCTGGCATGGATCGTCACAACAGTGGATGGGATTTCCTTACTCCCTGAAGTGGACAACTATGTCCTTAATGTCTCCATTTGTGATA
The DNA here is from genome assembly GCF_036934945.1 of Oncorhynchus masou masou. Taxonomy (NCBI): domain Eukaryota; kingdom Metazoa; phylum Chordata; class Actinopteri; order Salmoniformes; family Salmonidae; genus Oncorhynchus; species Oncorhynchus masou. Next base: position 18,406 of record NW_027009272.1, on the reverse strand, counting down.
TGAGTGTATTGACTAATACGTGTTGTCATGGGCCTCCCGGGTGGCTCAGTGGTTCAGGGTGCTGTACTGCAGCGCCAGCTGTGCCACCAGAGACTCTGGGTTCGGGTCCAGGCTCTGTCGTAACCGGCCGCGACCGGGAGGTCTGTGGGGCGTCGTCCGGGTTAGGGAGGGTTTGGCCGGTAGGGATATCCTTGTCTCATCGCGCACCAGCGGCTCCTCTGGCGGGCAGGGCGCAGTGCACGCTAACCAAGGTTGCCAGGTGCACAGTGTTTCCTCCGACACATTGGTGCGGCTGGTTTCCGGGTTGGATGCGCGCTGTGTTAAGAAGCAGTGCGGTTGTGTATCGGAGGACGCATGGCTATCGACCTTCGTCTCTCCCGAGCCCGTACGAGAGTTGTAGCGATGAGACAAGATAGTAGCTACTACAACAATTGGATACCACGAAATTGGGGAGAAAAAGGGTTAAAAATAAATGTAAAAAATAATGTGTTTTCTTTTTAGCGCAGACCGTTGGCTAAATAGCCGATAACCGGTCAGCTGGCTCCTTTTTCCACTTCATTAATGAACTCTGCTTCTTTTCATTTAAAATCTTCCGATTTTCTAGTCAGGAAAGTCCTGTATAGCCTTCTCCCACAAGAAGGAACGATATGCATTTTCTTAGTGACCTCTTTGTTGATGGTGTCGGCTGTCAGTCACAAAGCCAGCGATGACAGGGAGGATGCTGGTTGGTCACTCAGCTGTCTGTCCCGCCTCTCGGTGCCTGTGTTATCTTTGTGCGCTCTGGTTGACTGCAGTCAAATTTATTTTTCGTGATCCTATTTTGGACAATATCCAAAACATCTAGCAATACGCTGAATTCATACATTATCAGCCATTTGAATTGTAAAGTCATATCTTTCAACTCATTTTTACCAATCTAAAAGGTAAAGTCATAAAAAGTATTCAATCATTTAGCTGTGTATTTCAGATGGAAGGAAAGCATTAGAAATAGAGCTCGTTTGGCGTAGCGGCTGTGCCACTAGAGATCCTGGTTCGAGTCCAGGCACTGTCCGCAGACGGCCGAGACCCAGGAGTGGCGGTGAACAATTGGCCCAGCATCGTCCGTGTTAGAGGAGGGTTTCGCCCGGAAGGGATGTCCTTGTCCCATCGCGCACCAGCGACTCCTGTGGCGAGCCGGGCGCAGTGCACGCTGACACGGTCGGCAGGTGTACGGGGTTTCCTCCCACACTTTGGTGCGGCTGGCTTCCGGGTTAAGTGGGCATTTTTGTCAAGAAGCAGTACTTTTTATTTTTTTTCACCATTCGGGAACAGCTCTGAAGATCTAGTGTGATTGGTCAAAATAAACATTTTGTGGGGAAAAAAATGATCAGAATTGGTTTAGCTTGTGGTAACGTAGTCATTGTGACGTGAATGAATTCGGCAGGGTAGCCTAGAGGTTAGAGTGTTGGACTAGTAACCGGAAGGTTGTGAGTTCAAACCCCCGAGCTGACAAGGTACAAATCTGTCGTTCTGCCCCTGAACAGGCAGTTAACCCACTGTTCCCAGGCCGTCATTGAAAATAAGAATTTGTTCTTAACTGACTTGCCTCGTAAATAAAGATTAAATAATAAATAAATAAAATTGACTAATATGTGGTTGTCTCACTACCGCCCCCTGTAGTGGACGATAGCAAAGTACGCCCCACGGTTCAACGGCTTCCAGCAGCAGGACAGTCAGGAGCTCCTGGCCTTCCTATTGGACGGGCTCCATGAGGACCTGAACAGGGTGCATGAGAAACCCTACGTAGAGCTGAAGGACAGCAACGGGCGACCCGACTGGGAGGTTGCCTTAGAGGTCAGAGTTCAATCAATAAACCAAAACATACGCGCATATGCGCACAACTTCACACACACACACACGTGCACACAGTCAACCAATACACAGACGTACAATCAAATCAATCATTATTTTCTCAGAGAGAATTTTCCACTGTTTAATATGGAAAAAATAAAATCGATCAACTATAAAAAAGGAAAAACTAGACTGTTTAGTAACATTCACCGATCATCATACAGCACTACATCATCATCATCGTCCTTAGGAGCATCTTCTGGCAGCCATCTTGGGTGTCTGGAGACCAGGAGAGAGTCGATGAAAGTCAGCCCATCCACTAAGCACTTCTTAAGGAGTGGATGACCTGTGAAGTGTATTGATATGCAGTTAATGAACAGTGTGTGTGTTTATAGGAGTAATTAGCAGCATTAGTGCTGTGTGTGTGTGTTCCACGTCTCTCTATGGTTCCGTGTGTGTGTGTGTGTTCCACATCTCTCTATGGTTCCGTGTGTGTGTGTGTTTTACATCTCTCTATGGTTCCGAGTGTGTGTGTTTTACATCTCTCTATGGTTCCGTGTGTGTGTGTTCCACATCTCTCTATGGTTCCGTGTGTGTTCCACATCTCTCTATGGTTCTGTGTGTGTGTTCCTCGTCAGGCGTGGGAGAACCACTTGTGTGTGTTTTACATCTCTATGGTTCCATGTGTGTGTGTTCCACATCTCTCTATGGTTCCATGTGTGTGTGTGTTTTACATCTCTCTATGGTTCCGTGTGTGTGTTCCTCGTCAGGCGTGGGAGAACCACTTGTTGTGTGTCTTTTACATCTCTCTATGGTTCTGTGTGTGTGTTCCACATCTCTCTATGGTTCCGTGTGTGTGTTCCTCGTCAGGCATGGGAGAACCACTTGCGGAGGAACCGTTCCATCGTGGTGGATCTGTTCCACGGCCAGCTCAAGTCCCAGGTCAAGTGTAAGACGTGTGGTCACATCAGCGCTCGCTTCGACCCCTTCAACTTCCTGTCTTTACCCCTCCCCATGGACAGCTCCATGCACCTGGAGATCACTGGTGAGGACCTGGGACTCAATACCCTGGTGGGGGTGGGGGGGTAGGTCCGTGCAAAGGGGTGGGAGGGTAGGTCCCTGGAAAGGGGTGGGTTGGTAGGTCCGTGCAAAGGGGTGGGTTGGTAGGTCCCTGGAAAGGGGTGCGAGGGTAGGTCCCTGGAAAGGGGTGCGAGGGTAGGTCCCTGCAAAGGGGTGCGAGGGTAGGTCCATGCAAAGGGGTGGGTTGGTAGGTCCCTGGAAAGGGGTGGGTTGGTAGGTCCCTGGAAAGGGGTGCGAGGGTAGGTCCCTGGAAAGGGGTGCGAGGGTAGGTCCCTGCAAAGGGGTGCGAGGGTAGGTCCCTGCAAAGGGGTGGGAGGGTTTGATCTCTGTGGAGATGATTTCCGGGTGGTGAGTTGGTTTTCGTCTTAATTGACCTCAACCGTTTGCCAGAGGAGAGGGTTTTTAAAATTATTTTTCCTGCACACTTCCTTACCCTAGTGGCAGCGGCAGAGAAGCCCAGTGGTTAGAGGAGGCAGGGTAGCCCAGTGGTTAGAGG
>NW_027009272.1:0-10000 GCF_036934945.1 Oncorhynchus masou masou | reverse complement strand
TGGGTAGAATGTTACGCTAGGGGTGGGTAGAATGTTACGCTAGGGGTGGGTAGAATGTTACGCTAGGGGTGGGTGGAATGTTACGCTAGGGCTGGGTAGAATGTTACGCTAGGGGTGGGTAGAATGTTACGCTAGGGGTGGGTAGAATGTTACGCTAGGGCTGGGTAGAATGTTACGCTAGGGGTGGGTGGAATGTTACGCTAGGGGTGGGTGGAATGTTACGCTTGGGTGGGTGGAATGTTATGCTTGGGGTGGGTGGAATGTTACGCTAGGGGTGGGTGGAATGTTACGCTAGGGGTGGGTGGAATGTTACGCTAGGGGTGGGGTAGAATGTTACGCTAGGGGTGGGTAGAATGTTACGCTAGGGGTGGGTAGAATGTTACGCTAGGGGTGGGTAGAATGTTACGCTAGGGGTGGGTAGAATGTTACGCTAGGGGTGGGTAGAATGTTACGCTAGGGGTGGGTAGAATGTTACGCTAGGGCTGGGTAGAATGTTACGCTAGGGGTGGGTAGAATGTTACGCTTGGGGTGGGTAGAATGTTACGCTTGGGGTGGGTAGAATGTTACGCTAGGGGTGGGTGGAATGTTACGCTAGGGGTGGGTAGAATGTAACGCACTGCTTCTAGAGGCTGGTAGAATGTAACGCATGCTGCTTCTAGAGGCTGGTAGAATGTAACGCACTGCTTCTAGAGGCTGGTAGAATGTAACGCACTGCTTCTAGAGGCTGGTAGAATGTAACGCACTGCTTCTAGAGGCTGGTAGAATGTAACGCACTGCTTCTAGAGGCTGGTAGAATGTAACGCACTGCTTCTAGAGGCTGGTAGAATGTAACACACTGCTTCTAGAGGCTGGTAGAATGTAACACACTGCTTCTAGAGGCTGGTAGAATGTAACACACTGCTTCTAGAGGCTGGTAGAATGTAACACACTGCTTCTAGAGGATGGTAGAATGTAACACACTGCTTCTAGAGGCTGGTAGAATGTAACACACTGCTTCTAGAGGCTGGTAGAATGTAACACGCTGCTTCTAGAGGCTGGTAGAATGTAACACGCTGCTTCTAGAGGCTGGTAGAATGTAACACGCTGCTTCTAGAGGCTGGTAGAATGTAACACACTGCTTCTAGAGGCTGGTAGAATGTAACACGCTGCTTCTAGAGGCTGGTAGAATGTAACACACTGCTTCTAGAGGCTGGTAGAATGTAACACACTGTTTCTAGAGATGGGTACTGTACCTCTCCTTATGACCTTAACTCAACTACCATTCTCCTCACAGTCACATGATAAACCAACTCACTGTTTCCTGAAGGGCTCTCTGACATGTCTGCCTGTTACACCTCTCCAGACATCACCCCTGTGCCCATGGCTAACGGGGTGGGGGTGGCATACCATTCTCCTCACAGTCACATGATAAACCAACTCACTGTTTCCTGAAGGGCTCTCTGACATGTCTGCCTGTTACACCTCTCCAGACATCACCCCTGTGCCCATGGCTAACGGGGTGGGGGTGGCATACCATTCTCCTCACAGTCACATGATAAACCAACTCACTGTTTCCTGAAGGGCTCTCTGACATGTCTGCCTGTTACACCTCTCCAGACATCACCCCTGTGCCCATGGCTAACGGGGTGGGGGTGGCATACCATTCTCCTCACAGTCACATGATAAACCAACTCACTGTTTCCTGAAGGGCTCTCTGACATGTCTGCCTGTTACACCTCTCCAGACATCACCCCTGTGCCCATGGCTAACGGGGTGGGGGTGGCAGCTAATCCTGATGGTAAGCCTGGTCTGATCTCCAACGGCACGCCCAGCACCATGGTGCACTGCGGAGAGACCACAGAGAGAAGCCTGGCCAACGGAGGGGTGGGGGTGCCCAACGGACACGTGTCTCCCGTCCTGGACAGCCCCTTCATCGGGTACATCATCGCCATGCACAGGAAGATGGTGGGTACCACAGAATAAAATATTTTACACAATAAATTAATTAGAATAGAATGGTTTATATACACCGCTCAAATAAATAAAGGGAACACTTAAACAACACAATGTTACTCCAAGTCAATCACACTTCTGTGAAATCAAACTGTCCACTCAGGAAGCAACACTGATTGACAATACATTTCACATGCTGTTGTGCAAATGGAATAGACAACAGGTGGAAATTATAGGCATTTAGCAAGACACCCCCAATAAAGGAGTGGTTCTGCAGGTGGGGACCACAGACCACTTCTCAGTTCCTATGCTTCCTGGCTGATGTTTTGGTCACTTTTGAATGCTGGCACACACACTACTGAATGCACACACACTACTGAGCCTCATTTTGACTTGTTTTAAGGACATTACATCAAAGTTGGATCAGCCTGTAGTGTGGTTTTCCACTTTTGAGTTTGACTCCAAATCCAGACCTCCATGGGTTGATACATTTGATTTCCATTGATCATTTTTGTGTGATTTATGTTGTCAGCACATTCAACTATGTAAAGAAAAAAGCATTTAATAAGAATATTTCATTCGTTCAGATCTAGGATGTGTTATTTTTGTGTTCCCTTTTATTTATTTGAGCAGTGTATATATATTAATATATAGTGTGTGCTGCTATTGTGGGCAACAGGCACACTCCGAGTTGGCATTCCACACCTAAATCTCCAGATGCTGTTTTCCACTGTGCCCTTACATTCGATTCTGGTGATTTTATTTTAGAATGCCACATTGTATCTCAGTCGTTAAGAAGAGACTCAGCATTCCATTCTGTTTATTTACAAAGCGCTCCTGCACAATTTTCCCAACATGTGTCTGACAACGCTGGTCAAGGTCACAACAATAGACTGCAGTAACACGAGCACAATACTGAGTCGTGCTCGAGGTTCCAATGGTGGCTTCTGATTTAGGGAGACCTGCATTTTTGTTTTTTTATGCTCCTGTGATGTGGATGTGTTGCTGGGGGAGGTTCAGGGTTGAATGGGTTGCAGGGGGAGGCTCAGGGTTTAACCTCTTGAAACTCCCCATCCCGGATCCGGGATTGTGACTAAGCCTCAGGCTCATTAGCATAACGCAACGTTAACGATTTCTGAAAATCGCAAATAAAATTAAAATAATGCGTTTGCTCTCAAGCTTAGCCTTTTCTTAACAACACTGTCATCTCAGATTTTCAAAATATGCTTTTGAACCATAGAAATTGACTAATTTGTGTAAGAGTATGCAAAGCTAGCATAGCATTTTGTGTAGCATGTAGCACGCAACATTTTCACAAAAGCCAGATAACCAAATAAATAAAATCATTTACCTTTGAAGAGCTTCTGATGTTTTCAATGAGGAGACTCCCAGCCACATACCAAATGCGCAGTGTTTCCTGAAAGCGGGTGTGTAAGAGAAATCGTTCCGTTTTCTACATTGCGCCTGGCTACCAAACGAACCGAAATGCAGTCACCTACAACGTGAAACTTTTTCCGGATTAACTACATAATATCGACCGAAACATGGCAAACGTTGTTTGGAATCAATCCTCAAGGTGTTTTTTCACATATCTCTTCATTGACATGCAGTTCTTGGAAGCTTGCTTCTCTCTCTGCCCCATGGAAAAATACTGGCAGGTGACTTTTGCGCACCAATTTCGGCGCAGGACACCGGGCGGACACGTGGTAAATGTGGTCTCTTATGGTCAATCTTCCAACGATCTGCCTACAAATACGTCACAATGCTGCAGACACCTTGGGGAAACGACAGAAAGGGCAGACTCATTCCTCTTGCGTTCACAGCCATATAAGGAGATCATGAAAGACAGAGCCTCAAAAATCCTTGTCATTTCCTGGATGCCAAGTCATCTTGGTTTTGCCTGAAGCTCACGTTCTAGGGCACGCGCAGAGAAGATATTTGTATTTCTGGACACGTCAGAGTGTTTTCTTTCGAACAGTAGCAATTATATGCATAGTCAAGCATCTTTTTGTGACAAAATATCTTGTTTAAAACGGGAACGTTTTTCTTCCAAAAATGAAATAGCGCCACCATAAGTGTAAGAGGTTAATGTGTTGCAAGGGGAGGCTCAGGGTTGAATGTGTTGCAGGGGGAGGCTCAGGGTTGAATGTGTTGCTGGGGGAGGCTCAGGGTTGAATGTGTTGCTGGGGGAGGCTCAGGGTTGAATGTGTTGCAGGGGGAGGCTCAGGGTTGAATGTGTTGCAGGGGGAGGCTCAGGATTGAATGTGTTGCAGGGGAGGCCCAGGGTTGAATGTGTTGCTGGGGGAGGCTCAGGGTTGAATGTGTTGCTGGGGGAGGCTCAGGGTTGAATGTGTTGCAGGGGGAGGCTCAGGGTTGAATGTGTTGCAGGGGGAGGCTCAGGGGTTGAATGGGTTGCAGGGGAGGCCAGGGTTGAATGTGTTGCAGGGGGGAGGCTCAGGGTTGAATGTGTTGCTGGGGGAGGCTCAGGGGGTTGAATGTGTTGCTGGGGAGGCTCAGGGTTGAATGGGTTGCAGGGGGAGGCTCAGGGTTGAATGTGTTGCAGGGGGAGGCTCAGGGTTGAATGTGTTGCTGGGGGAGGCTCAGGGTTGAATGTGTTGCTGGGGGAGGCTCAGGGTTGAATGTGTTGCTGGGGGAGGCTCAGGGTTGAATGTGTTGCTGGGGGAGGCTCAGGTTTGAATGTGTTGCAGGGGGAGGCTCAGGGTTGAATGTGTTGCTGGGGGAGGCTCAGGGTGTTTCAGGGGAGGCTCAGGGTTGAATGTGTTGCTGGTGGAGGCTCAGGGTTGAATGTGTTGCTGGGGGAGGCTCAGGGTGTTTCAGGGGAGGCTCAGGGTTGAATGCCTTGCAGGGGGAGGCTCAGGGTTGGATGCCTTGAAGGGGGAGGCTCAGGGTTGAATGCCTTGCAGGGGGAGGCTCAGGGTGGATTTTGTGTTTTGTACTGATGTTTGTATTGTGAAAAAGAGACACGGTCTGTTTAAGTGAAATATATTGAAGGAGTAAGGAGAGTATAGTATCCATGAGGAAATACATTTCTCATGTTTCGGCATCGAGGTTCGTAGTTCTGACTGTTGTTGTTGCTCCTGTGTGTCCTCCTGTAGATGCGGACGGAGTTGTATTTCCTGTCCAGTCAGAAGAACCGCGCCAGTCTGTTTGGGATGCCCCTGATCGTTCCCTGTACGGTTCACACCAGTCAGAAAGACCTGTACGATGCTGTCTGGATACAGGTGGCCCGTCTGGCCAGCCCTCTGCCCCCGCAGGAGGCCAGCAACCATGCACAGGACTGGTCAGTACCACACACACACACACACACACACACACACACACACACACACACACACACACACACACACACACACACACACACACACACACACACACACACACACACACACACACACACACACACACACACATATCACACAGACACACACATATCACACAGACACACACACACACACACCAATATCACACAGACACACACACACACACACACACACACACACACACACACACACACAGACACACACACACAGACACACACACACACACACATATCACACACAGACACACACAGACACACAGACACACACACACACACACACACACACACACACACACACACACACACACAGACAGACACACACACACACACACACACAGACACACACACACAGACACACACACACACACACACACACACACACAGACACACACACACACACACACATATCACATACACAGACACACACATATCACACACATATCACACACACAGACATATCACACACATATCACACACACAGACATATCACATATCACACACAGACACAGACACACACAGACATATCACACACATATCACACACAGACACAGACAGACACACACATATCACACACATATCACACACACAGACACACACATCACACACATCACACACATCACAGACACACACAGGGCTAGTCGGCAAGTCTCCACTTGATTGACTGAACAGGGTTATTGTGTCTATTCAGGAAGTCTCCCGTTGACGGGAAGGTTCTTGATTAAAGGATATTTTTATTGACTGAAGGTGATATTGTTTTGTAGGTTGTTAGTGATGTCCTGTGTGTGTGTTATGCCCCTACTACAGTGATGACAGTATGGGCTACCAGTATCCCTTCACACTGAGGGTGGTGGCGAAGGATGGCAACTCATGTGCCTGGTGTCCCTGGTACAGGTGAGGCTTCCTCCACCATCATCATCATCAAAACACACACTTCTCTTCTATTATTGTATCCATCTCATGTGGGGGAAACTGCGTGTGTGTGTGGGGGGAAACGGCGTGTGTGTGTGTGGGGGGGAAACGGCGTGTGTGTGGGGGGAAACGCGTGTGTGTGGGGGGAAACGGCGTGTGTGTGTGTGTGGGGGAAACGGCGTGTGTGTGGGGGGGGGGGGGAAACGGTGTGTGTGGGGGGGGAAACGGTGTGTGTGTGGGGGGGGAAACGGTGTGTGTGTGTGGGGGGGGAACGGCGTGTGTGTGTGTGGGGGGAACGGCGTGTGTGTGTGGGGGGAAACGGCGTGTGTGTGTGGGGGGAAACGGCGTGTGTGTGGGGGAAACGGCGTGTGTGTGTGGGGGAAACGGCGTGTGTGTGTGGGGGGGGAAACGGCGTGTGTGGGGTGGAAACGGCGTGTGTGTGGGTGGGAAACGGGGCGTGTGTGTGTGGGGGGAAAACGGCGTGTGTGTGTGGGGGGGAAACGGCGTGTGTGTGTGTGGGGGAAACGGCGTGTGTGTGGGGGGAAACGGCGTGTGTGTGGGTGGGAAACGGTGGTGTGTGGGGGAAACGGCGTGTGTGTGTGGGGGGAAACGGCGTGTGTGTGTGGGGGGAACGGCGTGTGTGTGTGTGGGGGGGAAACTGTGTGTGTGTGGGGGGGAAACGGCGTGTGTGTGTGTGTGGGGGGGAAACGGCGTGTGTGTGTGTGGGGGAAACGGCGTGTGTGTGGGGGGGGGGGGAAACGGCGTGTGTGTTGGTACCATCTCTGTGCTTCTGCTCGTGTGTGTTACTGTGTGTGTTCAGGTTCTGTCGAGGCTGTGCGGTGGACTGTACGGAGGACAGGGCCTCGGTAGGAAACGCCTGCATAGCTGTCGACTGGGACCCGACAGCCCTGCACCTCCGCTACCAGACTTCACAGGAGAGGGTAATGTTCACGAAGCCGGGCCTTTCTGTATAAAACAGGCAAACAGGCATCGAGGCATTCAGTTACTGTTTGATTGAATGTTAGAATGGGCAGAAGGAATGACAAGAGTGCGTAGTATGATCATCGGTGGTGTGATCATCGGTGGTGTGATCATCGGTGGTGTGATCATCGGTGGTGTGATCATCGGTGGTGTGATCATCGGTGGTGTGATCATCGGTGGTGTGATCATCGGTGGTGTGATCATCGGTGGTGTGATCATCGGTGGTGTGATCATCGGTGGTGTGACCATCGGTGCCATGCGTCCTGGATCCACTATCTCATAAACGGCTGACCTCCTGGGCTTGTTTTACGTACGATGGCGTCTCGGGTTTCCCCGAGAACGGTGCTGCGAGCGAAACAAATCCAGTCCTGTGGGCAAAACAACGCTCGTTGATGAGGGAAGTCGGAGGAGAATGGCAAGAATCGCGCAGGCTTACAGGCGGGCCACGAACAGACAAATGACGGCACAGAATCAATCAACCAATCAAATGTATTTATTTATAAATCCCTTCGTACATCAGCTGATGTCACAAAGTGCTGTACCGAAACCCAGCCTAAAACCCCAAACAGCAAGCAATGCAGGTGTAGAAGCACGGTGGCTAGGAAAAACTCCCTAGAAAGGCCAAAACCTTGGAAGAAACATAGAGAGGAACCAGGCTATGAGAGGTGGCCAGTCCTCTTCTGGCTGTGCCGGGTGGAGATTATAACAGAACATGGCCAAGATGTTTAAAAGTTCACAGATGCCCAGCAGGGTCAGATGATAATAATCACAGTGGTTGTAGAGGGTGCAACAGTTCGGCACCTCCAGGAGTAAATGTCAGAACAGCATCTCAGAACACAACTCGTCGGTCCTTGTCACAGAAGGGATATTACAGCAGACGACCACACCGGGTTCCTATCCGCTAAAAACAAGAAGAACCGACTCCAGTGAGCAACGCCATCACCAACACTGGACAATTGGGGAGTGGAAAAACATTGCCTGGTCCGACGAATCCTAGTCCCTGTTGTGTCATGCTGATGGCAGTCAGGATTGGGCGTAAGCAACATGAGTCCATGGCCCTGTCCTGCCTGGTGTCAACGGTACAGGCTGATGGCAGTCAGGATTGGGCGTAAGCAGCATGAGTCCATGGCCCTGTCCTGCCTGGTGTCAACGGTACAGGCTGATGGCAGTCAGGATTGGGCGTAAGCAGCATGAGTCCATGGCCCTGTCCTGCCTGGTGTCAACGGTACAGGCTGGTGGCAGTCAGGATTGGGCGTAAGCAACATGAGTCCATGGCCCTGTCCTGCCCGGTGTCAACGGTACAGGCTGGTGGCAGTCAGGATTGGGCGTAAGCAACATGAGTCCATGGCCCTGTCCTGCCTGGTGTCAACGGTACGGGCTGGTGGCAGTCAGGATTGGGCGTAAGCAGCATGAGTCCATGGCCCTGTCCTGCCTGGTGTCAACGGTACAGGCTGGTGGCAGTCAGGATTGGGCGAAGCAACATGAGTCCATGGCCCTGTCCTGCCCGGTGTCAACGGTACAGGCTGGTGGCAGTCAGGATTGGGCGAAGCAACATGAGTCCATGGCCCTGTCCTGCCCGGGGTGTCAACGGGCACAGGCTGGTGGCAGTCAGGATTGGGCGTAAGCAGCATGAGTCCATGGTCCTGTCCTGCCTGGTGTCAACGGTACAGGCTGGTGGCAGTCAGGATTGGGCGTAAGCAACATGAGTCCATGGCCCTGTCCTGCCCGGTGTCAACGGTACAGGCTGGTGGCAGTCAGGATTGGGCGTAAGCAACATGAGTCCATGGCCCTGTCCTGCCCGGTGTCAACGGTACAGGCTGGTGGCAGTCAGGATTGGGCGTAAGCAGCATGAGTCCATGGTCCTGTCCTGCCTGGTGTCAACGGTACAGGCTGGTGGCAGTCAGGATTGGGCGTAAGCAACATGAGTCCATGGCCCCGTCCTGCCTGGTGTCAACGGTACAGGCTGGTGGCAGTCAGGATTGGGCGTAAGCAGCATGAGTCCATGGCCCTGTCCTGCCTGGTGTCAACGGTACAGGCTGGTGGCAGTCAGGATTGGGCCTAAGCAACATGAGTCCATGGCCCGTCCTGCCCGGTGTCAACGGTACAGGCTGGTGGCAGTCAGGATTGGGCGTGAAGCAAATATGAGTCCATGGCCCGGCCCTGCCCGGTGTCAACGGTACAGGCTGGTGGCAGTCAGGATTGGGCGTAAGCAACATGAGTCCATGGCCCGTCCTGCCTGGTGTCAACGGTACAGGCTGGTGGCAGTCAGGATTGGGCGTAAGCAACATGAGTCCATGGCCCTGTCCTGCCTGGTGTCAACGGTACAGGCTGATGGCAGTCAGGATTGGGCGTGAAGCAACATGAGTCCATGGCCCTGTCCTGCCTGGTGTCAACGGTACAGGCTGATGGCAGTCAGGATTGGGCGTAAGCAACATGAGTCCATGGCCCTGTCCTGCCTGGTGTCAACGGTACGGGCTGGTGGCAGTCAGGATTGGGCGTAAGCAGCATGAGTCCATGGCCCTGTCCTGCCTGGTGTCAACGGTACAGGCTGGTGGCAGTCAGGATTGGGCGTAAGCAACAAGAGTCCATGGCCCTGTCCTGCCTGGTGTCAACGGTACAGGCTGGTGGCAGTCAGGATTGGGCGTAAGCAACAAGAGTCCATGGCCCCGTCCTGCCTGGTGTCAACGGTACAGGCTGGTGGCAGTGGGGTACTGGTGTGGGGAATGTGTTCCTAGCACACGTTAGGTCCCTTGATACCAATTGAGCAACAGTTGAACGCCACACCTTATAGAATCCATTCCCTTAAGAATTCAGGCTGTTCCGGAGGCAAAGTTGGAT